>NW_007247132.1:605569-628883 GCF_000164805.1 Carlito syrichta
CCAGGTGGGTCTCGAACCCGCGGGCTCAGGCAATCCACTCACCTCAGCCTCCCAAAGGCGCGGGATTACAGACTGAGCCACGATTTTTTTTTTTTTTAAGCTAGGGTGTTAATTTCCAGGCTTACTCAAGCTACTGTTATGAAGAACCAAACATAGGATAATATCTAGAATTAAACTAAATAAAACAATGATCACACGGATGAACTTCAGTATAAAAATGATATGGTATAAACCAACATTCTTAGAGAGTGGAATCAACAGGATTTTTTTAGGGGGGGAGTATTTTTTTGGTAGAGATGAGGTTTTGCTATGTTGCTCAGGCTGGTCTTTAACTCCTGCCATCAACAGATCCTCTCACCTCAGCCTCCCAAAGTGGACACCATTGCATTCTCTTATGATTATGAGTCCTAACATTTATTCTTTCAAAATAATCCTCATCATTCTTATTTGATTGTATAAGCAAGTTATTATGAGGCATTTGGGGATATCTTTAAAGTATTTGATTTGTTTAAGGTGGGAAAATTTTGTTTACATGTGACTATTGAGGATGCTACAAGTGAAAATTTGGTTAAATTCACAGAATTATGGTGTGTGTTTTTATATGGCTAATTATTGTTAACCACAGTAGCATTTAATATAAAAGACTCTTGCAAAAAAGATATTTTGTATGTTTAAAATATTGCCATATTCTATTAGTAAAATATTTCAAATGAATGTGAAGAATTTACATAACCTGAAATGAATTTATATTTACTTACTGTATTTGTATGATGGTTGCTTAAGACAGGATGCTGATAAATCCTATCATTACCAGAAATTGAGCAGAAATTATATTCCTTAGTTAAGTTTGATATGATAAGAATGAAGAGAGAGGAGAACTATAGTGAATGTTACTCTACAGGAAATTGGTGACTTGTCAAGCTCCAATGAGAAGTGTTTTGTGTATGACTAGTTACGGCCAGATTCGCGTGGGTGGTAAAAGAATTTATCAAGACATTTGTGAATTAAGAAGGACAAATTTATTTATTTTTATTTTTATTTTTTGAGTTGGAGTCTCAGTCACCCAGACTGGAGTGTAGTGGCATGCTCCCGGCCACCACAGCCTTGACCTACTGGGCTCTGGCGATCCTTCCACCTCAGCCTTCCAAGTAGCTGGGACTACAGGCGCGCGCTACCACACCCGGATAAGTTTTTTGATTTATTGTAGAGATGAAGTCTCACCAAGTTGCCCAGGCGGGTCTCGAACCTGAGGGCTCAGGCAATTCACTCACCTCGGCCTCCCAAAGCGCGGGATTACAGGCTGAGCCACCGAGCCCGGCCGAAAGGGAGATAAGGGAAAGTATGTTGTAAAGGGAGTAACAGGTAGTGAAGAAAGGCTGTCTGTATCAAAGTAGGGGTTAGAGGGAAGTTTTATAGGGTTGTGTTGGGGAGTTTTTATGTGATGTTAAGGGGTCTGGAGAGGGAAGTTGAATTGCATGTGTTGTGTAAAAGTCTGTAAGATGGCTGAGTGATTGTGGTGGTTGGTTTGTTTGTTTTTATTGTTGTTGTTGTTGTTGTTGTTGTTTTAGAAAGCAGGATTTATTGATAGGACAGAAAAGCTCTTATAGTGGGAGGGGTCCCGAAGGGGTTGCCCTGGTTTTTGTTTTTTTAAGACAGGGTTAATTTATTGTAACAGTTAACTGTTTTAAAAATTTTTAGTGGTCAGTTAATTAGTTTATAATAATGACTTACAATGGTCTCCATAAGAAACTTCTTTGGTAAAGTCATCTAGGTGAGAGAATAGAGTAGATTGGCAAATTAGATGTGGTGAATTCGAATGGGAGTCTTCAATTTATGGTTAAAATTAGGTTAGATTTGGAGAGGGAGTCAGAAGAAGAGTTAAAATCAGACTCAAGTGGAGGCTAGGAGATTTGGAATTGATGATATTGGATGCTGTAAAATATGACAAAGAAGCCATAGCTATTCTTGCTTTGTTGATGCCTGCTTTCCATACTGCAACTTCTTGACATGATACATAACATCTTTCTCACCTTCTCAAACATCTTGCCATTCTGCAATATTCTTTAATGAAATGTGAGTCAATCTGGGTAGGAGCAACTGTGTCACATAGGAGGTGCCCCAGACCCCAAATGTCATTGTAAAAAACAGTCATTCTGAATATTAACACCCCTTTGGCTGTCCAAAAACTTTGTACCAACATTTGCAATAACAGATTAAAATGTGAATAAAATGGTTGTAAGCCCTAATAGCTCTAAAACCGCATGCTTTCACAGCATTAACTGAAACAAACACTCTTATTTGGGAAGAATCTGTTGGTTGAGACAAATCCATTTAGAGAAAAAAAGCAACTAGATTACATTCTATCAACATCTATGGGTGCCTATTATGTGAAGATATTAAGTGGTAAGAGCTGTAGAAGAGGCATTCTCCAACTACTTCCTTTTCTAAAATCACTCCATCAGAAGTCCTATGAATTCTGCTTCTTTGTCCTAGCCCTGATTTAAACTCTCACCTGTACTCAGTTCCAGCCTCATTACTGACATTGCATGCGCACCCTTTGGCAATCCATCCTCCACAGCCAACTTCCTGAGACACCAATTAGGTCCTTTTGCCTTTGATGGTGCCCTACAGCTTTCAGAACTAATTTCAAATTCCTCTGCATGGCACAAAGCCCTTCCTAGTCTCTCTTGCTTTCTCCAGCCTTATTTCTTACCACATTCTCTCATGTACCTTATGTTCATACGTGATCCTCCTGCCTCAGTCTCTCAAGTAGCTGGGTCTACAGGTGCATGCCACTACATTTGGCTCATCCCTATTTTAGAAATGAGAAAAACGTGCATGAGGGAAGTTAAGTACTGTAACTAGTAAGCAAGTCATCTGTGGGAAAAAACAGATAACATACAAATTAGTGATGGGAATGTCACTAAAGGTAAGTGAGATTATCTATGTTTTAGAGCAATGATATAAACTTTGTAGACTTTGAATGTCCAAGGTTTTAAACTAAGCAGCAAAAGAAGAAAGTAGCCTTGGCTTGAAAATATTTCCAAAGATTTCTTCTCATTCACTGTTTTGTTTTTTTTCTAGGTCCTGGAAGGATGAACTTGGTGTGTAAACTGGAGCGCTCAGGAACAGAGTCCCAGCTATATCTAATTGAAAGGATGAAATGCCAAAATGAAATCATCTTAGCTAAAGTATACCCATTTAAACACTACTTAGCTCCGTCATGCTCTCATAGCAAATTACCTAGTTTGGCCTCAAATCATTAACAAAGGGCAGAACTGGTTTCCCAGAGGTAGCTATTCATAATTGTCTTGCAACCCCCCAAGTACTGATTACTTTTCTATTCCAAGTATTTGTCTTTTAGCCATAAAGCAACCCTTTGTGACACTGACAGACCCATCACCATGGCAACAGTTACATGACTAACCCAACTATCTGCCTGCCATCCATCACCGTGATATCATTTCTGTGCTTACCTGCCCCCTTTGTGATGATGTAAAACAGACCACCACCCAATCACCCTAATGACCTGTCCCATCAAAAGAAAGTCTTAAAAAACATTCAATCTCAAGCAACCACCACCATGCTTAAGCTCTGGCCTAGTCATGCTTTCATTAAGCTCCAGTTGGGCTATGCTTTTAAATAAGCTCTGGTCCTCTCCCCAATCTGGGGAGGTAAATCCCTCTCTCGCTCTAATCTACTTTCTAAATCAACTATTTTTCCTAATCTAACTTCTGTGCAATACCTTGCATCTTACCCATGGCACTGGCCTATCCCGTAGACCTAACATTAATCATAGTCTTTACACATGCATATGTTTAATTTCCATTGTACCTGGGACCTGATTACTTTGGTATCTTCAGGCTTGTAAGATTTACTGGTCCAAAAGTCTGTCATCCTTAATAAGGAATATTTGAGGGTCTCTCAAACAACCATGTTTGTGCCATCATCTGATTCAAGCTTGAATATAGTTTATATATATATATTTTGTCTGTATAGAAGCAGTTAATATCTGGGATTACTTTCTTCCACCTAACTCAAATGAAAAAATGAGAAATCTGTGATTTGGTGTTATGGACTGTGTTTCTCTAAAATTAATATGTTGAAGTCCTAACCCCTAGTGCCTCAGAATATGACAATATTGGAGATAGGATCTTTAAACAGTAATTTTTAAGTTATAATAAGGTCATTAGGGTGGACCCTAATCCAATATGGCTGATGTCCTTCTTAGAAGAGGAAATTAGGACACAGACATGTACAGAGGACGACCACGTGAAGTTACAGAGAGAAGATGGCTATCTGTAAGCCAAACAGAGAGGTCTCGGAAGAAACCAATCCTACCAGCATCTTGATCTCAGACGTTTAGCCTACAGAACTGTAAGAAAATAAATTTTTGTTGTTTGAGCCACTCAGTTTGTGGTACTTTGTTATGGTAGCCCTAGCACCCTAATACAATTGATTTCCAACTATGTGCTAAACGGTTGTGAATTTCCAGTTAGACACATCAATGTAGATAACATAATGTAGAACAAAGAAGAAATCCAGTCAGAAGGGCACAGTGGCTCATGCCTATAATCCCAGTATTTTGGGAGGCCAAGGTGAGAGGATTGCCTGAGCCCAGAAGTTCCAGACCAACCTGGGCAACACTGGCAAGACTTCGCCTCTACAATAAATACAAAAATAAGCCAGGTGAGGTTGTGCATGCCTGTAGCTCCAGCTACATGGGAAGCTGGAGCGGAAGGATCACCTGAGCACAGCAGGTCTAGGCTGCAGTAGCTGTGTGCATGTCACTGCACTCCAGACTAGGAAATAGAGTGAGACCACAAATCAAAAAAATTAAAAAAAGAAGAACAAAATATTCTCCAAAATAATCAGTGTTGACAATGTAGTTTTCCTGATAATATCAACTATATTTTACTAAGGAATAAGCATCCAGAAATTCAGTTATGGCCCTTGTTCAGCTGGTGGCAGTTAATAAAATATATATGGCTTTAGGCCGTCTTTTAACCAAAAATTAATTTATCGACATATACAATGATATAATTGCAGTCTTTTCTTTTGTGAAGCCTATCATTAAAGTTACATACATGAACCAGGCTCGGTGGCTCAGCCTGTAATCCCACACCTTTGGGAGGCTGAGGTGAGTGGATTGCCTGAGTCCGCGGGTTCGAGACCAGCCTGGGCAGCGAGACCTCATCTCTACAATAAATCAAAAAATTAGCCGGGCGTGGTAGTACATGCCTGTAATTCTGGCTACTTGGAAGGCTGAGGAGGAAGGATCACCGAAGCCCAGCAGGTCAAGGCTGCGGTGGCTGGGAGCGGCCACTGCACTTCAGTCTGGGCGACAGAGTGAGACTCCAACTCAAAAAAAAAAGTTAGCTGGGCTTGGTGGCTCAGCCTGTAATCCCGCGCCTTTGAGGCTGAGGTGAGTGGATTGTCTGAGCCCGCGGGTTCGAGACCCGCCTGGGCAGAGAGACCTCATCTCTACAATAAATCAAAAACTCAGCCGGGCGTGGTAGCGCGCGCCTGTAATTCTGGCTACTGGGAAGACTGAGGCGGGAGGATCGCCGGAGACCAGCAGGTCGAGGCTGCGGTGGCTGGGAGCGGCCACTGCACTCCAGCCTGGGTGACAGAGTGAGACTCCAACTCAAAAAAGAAAAAAAGTTACATACATGGGGAAATTTTAATCGTAAGCTCAAAATTTATAAATTCATAGAAGAGTTAGTAAGCTGAGTCTGTTTTCTGAAAAATTATATCTTGGAGATAATTCTTTTTTGTGTTCAGATGCACAAACTATGGAACAACACTACAATAAGGAGAAAAAGAGCAGGAAGACATATTCATTGGATTTTAATTAAAATGTTATTTGTTGAGTGTTGCACTTTTCTGGAGTGGAAGACGTGTATATGTCATAAAAAGTAATTAAGACTGCTTTTTATTCACAAAGAGAAGCAGCTGGAGTTTAACATCTGAGTGTATTCAAGATCAGTATTCATTGAGAAAAAGAAAATCCATAGCCATTTGAAGAAGAAAATGAACATTTAGCTTACTCATCAGCCATTAAAAAGCATTCTTTGTGTGCACATGGGACACAAAGCTCATCAGGTCTAGAATCTAGCCACTATTCTGTTATTATAAAGCTTAATCTCTTGATTAGATGCCATTTTAACTGAATCTTACATCTGAAATGATAAATTTGCACAGTCTAACCATTCATTCACACTGTTACCAGTCAGTGTCACTAGGGACCCATGAACCCTAGAACTGTTGGCCTACGCTGACGTCTGGGATTCTGGGATACATGATGGGATGGTGACCTTTCACCCCCCATCTCTGCATTTGTTTGAAATGTAATTCCAAATTTCTCTGAGAATGAATCTGGGAAAAGGCAAATCCTCACTATATATTCATTGGTGAGTCCCAAAGGAGATTCCCATACCTTAATCTGCCCTTCCCAAAACAAATTAGCAGGAGTAAAGAGAAAGTGATGAATTTAAACAGCACCCGGCTCACAGCCCGACAGTCTCTCCTAGCTGTCATTGAAAAGGCCTGTTATGTTCCAGAAAACGTCAAAACTTCAAATTTCCCTTCAAAATGGTAGGATTTCTCAATCTATTGCTAGGACCTAAATAGCATTTCCTTCATCCATAAAGCAACAAAACACAATTAAAAATGAATGTAATTAACAGACAACCCAAATGATGCTGCCAGAAACATAATGGCCCTTCTTAATAGAAAGAAGATCTAAAGATCCTTCACCCTCCTTCTCTGCCAGTCCTGAAAGATGCAAGCACTACTCTCTGCAGTAGCCAGATTGCAGGATTCCCTATGCCCACACACCTCCACCCCCAATTCAATCAATAGCCATTTGAGCATTGCGATTCCCTGAAAGCATCAGGGCAGAATCCAGGAAGAACTGGTGTGCTGCATCCTGGAATGTAAAAACCCCACCACACCTCCAATTCCAGAGTGCAACAGGAAGAAGGAACAAGGATAGGAGAAATCCTGTGGCAGTGCACACAGGGGTTGCAGCTTTATGCGCACTTTACCATTTCAGAGTTCAGGGCTCTGGAAAGTAAGGGAAGGGAATGCATTGTCCTATTTCAGAGATGCAGTAGATGAAATTCTGCTAGTTGCTAGAAATGGGTGTAGGTCAGGACTTCCTAGCCTCAGCACTACTGACATTTGGGGTGAGATAATTCATTGTTGTGGTAGGTTGACATGTGTATCATATGATGCTTAGCAGCATCTCTGGCCTCTACTCCTCAGATGCCAGCAGCACCTCCCTCCAAAGCTGTGACAACAAATAATGCCTCCAGACAATGCCAAAGTCCCTCGGGGCAAGACCACCGGTATATGAGAAGACAATCAAGACATAAATGAAGAATAAATTGTTGAGCAGGAAAAAAAAGACCTAGGTATGTAGATAAAAATGAGTCACTGAGGCCCAATGCAGTAGCTCATGCCTATAATGCCATCAATTTGGGAGGCAGAGGTGAGAGTATTGCCTGAGGCCAGGGATTGGAGACTAACCTGAACAACTTGGTGAGACATTGTCTCTACAGTAAATACAAAAATTAACTGGGTATGGTGGCGTGTGTCTGTTAATTCCAGCTACTTGCAGGGCTGAGGTGGAAGGATCGCCTGAGCCCAGTAGGTTGAGGCTGCAGTGGCCATGGGTGTGCCACTGAACTCCAGCCTGGGTGACAGAGTGAGACTGTCAAAAAAAAAAAAAAGGAGTCACTGAGTTCTAGGCAAAATCTATAGCTTCTGGTATTTATTGAGAGCTCATTATATGCACAGTACAGCTTCACCACCTTATTTCAGGCAATCTCAGACCATCCTATGAGGTAGATACTATTTTAGCCCCATTTTACATTTGAAGAAATAGAGACACAGAAAGGTAAGGCAGAGTCCACGGTGGAGAGGCAAATATGATTCAGTGCAGGCCAGTCTCATCACAAAGCTATAAAAATGTACACCTGTGCTATATAGCCCTTTATAAATCACAGGGCAGCTTCCCAGTTCAGTCCTGTTTGTCTTCTGATTTTCCTATATTCCTTGGTGGTTTCTTCCTACAGGTTTAACCTCAAGCAGGTGAAGAGTCTATGCTGACCAAACTGAAAGTACAGTTGATATGGAAACCCACTATTGTCTGTCTGTATTGAAACAACCCTTAAAGAAAGGCATAAAAGCATCTGAGTGTGCCTCTACATACCTACATTCTTGAGAATTAGCAAAATAAAGTGTATACCCTCATTTCCTATATGTTCCCCACTTAAGTCACTGCAAAGAACCCTCAACTCCCTGCAGACTATGCTTACTCAACTGAGAGAAATAAATCCCTATTCATTCCTTTTTATCAGTGGTCATAGATTTTAAACTATAGCACTCATGTAACCATTAGCCTTGTAATTTATATAACTTTTTGCATGTTATAACTACTAATCAACAATATGTTGTAGTGAATAATGTTTTACTTTGTAATAGGCTTACTATGGCAAGTTTGGTCAGCTCCTCAGTTTGGTGTTACTGATAATACTGTGAGCTACCTTTTGGTAGTCGGCACCAGAAAATGCGGACCATAAATGTTATTAGTAACAAATGTGGCTGTAACTTGAGTTCTATACAATGCTCTATCAGTCACATAGTCAATGTATAGGTACCAGTAACCCTAAACTTGTAAAAACGCACTGTGGAAACTAATGGGTGAGCAGACTGGCTCCCGAAATGCCAGAAGGCAAGTTCTGTCTTTCTGAACTCTGAATTCAGACATAAACTTCTTTTTGCCAGTACCCTGCCTCTTGACTTACCGGATTGCAAGACAGCAGCTGAGTGTTGACTTGAACCATAACACAGTTGTAGTACCAGACCCACAAGTGGGAGCCTGGTATTAATTTTAATGTTTTAAGTCTCAAGTCTGAGATACCTAAAATGAACCACAGTCTTTCTCTACTTCCCTGTACAGTGAGTGGCCCATAACCATGGCATCCACCTCATCTTCTTAGGTGTTCCAAATAATCTGACTCTCATGCATCTGGCTAAGACCTTGATCAATCTAGTTCTTGCCAGTTGCCTATCCAGGCAATGTATGGACTGACCCTCTCTGAGGTAACTGGCCAGATAACAGACTCTTTCCCGCTATACCTGGCTTCTTTCTACCCCTCCCTCAGGGAGCAGCCTCCGGGCAAGGCTGGTCACTGAAGGATAGGCGTATTCCTAGTCATAAGTCTTAGGATGCAGGTGATGGAGCAGAGCTGAGAACCACGTGGGCAGCACCCTTGCTCACTGTAATTGTAAACGTCATGTAGCAGTTTGAATAATGAACTTGCTTAATTATAAAACTGCTTGCTGCACTGTCTACAGGCATGGATTCTTTCTTCACCAACTGGTCACCATTGGTGCCTCCTGTAAAGATTTAATAAACCAATGTTTTTTCCTACTGATCCTCCAGGTGACTTCTTTGGAATAAAGAACACTACGCAAAGCTTTCTCACATTTGGGGTTGCTGTGTTACATCCTCCATAGAGAAGACTCTGACCCTCATCAAGCTTAAAATGGTTTTCCCCTGATACACAGTATCTGGGGCTAACTCTACCTTACCCCTCAGGAGAAAGCCCTGTAACTCAGTCAGTCACTTTGGTTCTTGTCCCTCCTTGGCCAGGGTTCCGCCCACCTTCCCCAGGGCTCTCTCTCTCTGTTTTCTGTTGTTTGTTGTTGCTGTTTTTGTTTTGTTTTTGTGGCAAAACTTGCTATGGAAAGGGTTCTCTCTTAAAGTTTGTGCATGAATTCTTGCCAATTAGGGTAGGGACTCTATTAGCTCTCTTGTCTTGTTTTTGTTTATTTATGTTATTTTGATCCTCCAAAGAACTTGGGTAGCAGGCAGGGTATATATAATCCCATTTAAGCAGAGAAGCTAAGTGACTTCCCCTAAAGCCATAGTGCTACTAAGTAGGAAAAGTCAAGACGCAAACCTCGGTAAAGAAACCTGAGATGTTCAGGGCTTGAAAGGCCTTTAAGAGTGATCTAATCCAACCAAGAAAATGACGCTTGGCTCTCTTCCACAACACCTCTGCCAACTAACTTCCCTCATATGACAGCTCAGTTTCATCTCTGGCTAGTTCTGGCAGTCATTTGCTTAATAATTCTCACACGCTCTAATTCTTTCAACAAGTGTCTCAGAGCTTCATATGTGCACCACAAGGTGCTATGTGGATATTGAGGTAATTTCTGGAAGTAATTTTAGTTAAAGACAGAAAGTAGAAAATTCTGCAAGAGGGGTATGATAAACTACCATGGAAACTACCAAAAAGTTCTTCCTTCTACTGACCTAAAACCTGCTTTACTGTGTAGCTTCCAACTTTTGGTCTTAATTAGATTCCTCCCAGCCACAAAGAAACACATTACCCCTTTTATTACAGTTAGTCTGTCATCCTTCAGTCATTTCTCATAAAGTACTTTTCAGGTTTTTTCCTTCCCTTCGGATTCCTCTCTTTGAAATTCTTCTCGATTTATCTATATTTTTCCGAAAGAATTTCTCCATAGCTGAACAGGAACCTATGTAGACTCATCAGAAGAGAAGAGAGGTGGACCACTCTCTTTTCATTCTAGATAATATAACTCCATGGGGCATATTAAAGCTCCATTTGCTTTTATGTGACCATACTCATCACATCATTGCCTCAAACTGAAAACCCGCTGTGCTAGACACTTGGAAGACATTGTTATGACTAGGATTCTACTCTTAAACATCTCATGGTGTTAGATTATCATCATATTGCTCACAGGATAGAGAAATTACTACTTAAAGTTAATTAATAGTTCTTTATTATTATTTTTAATTGTGGTAAAATATATATAACCCAAAATGTACCATCTCGACCATTTTAAACTGGGCCATTCAGTGGCATTAAGTATATTCATGTTGTTGTACAACCATCACAGTCATTTAGCTCTAAAACGCTTTCATCTTGCAAAATTGGAACTTTGTACTCTTTAAACAACGACTCTCCATTTTCACTTCCTCCAGCACCTGGAAATCATCACTCTACTTTCTGTTCTCATAAATCTAGCTACTCTAGGTACCTCTTAGAAGTGGAGTCACACAGTATTCATCGTTTTGTGGCTGGCTTCTTTCACTCGGCATAATGTCCTCAAGGTTCATCCCTGTGGTAGCATGTGTCTGATGCTTCCTTCGTGAGGCTGAACACATTCCATTATATGTGTATGCCACCTTTGGTGTATTCATTCAACAGCTGATGGACACTGGGTTGCTTCCACTGTTTGGCTATTGTGAATAACGCTGCTATGAATATGGGTATACAAATCTCTTAGAGACCCTGCTTTCTGTTCTTTGGGGTATATACCCAAAAGTGGAATTGCTGGATCACAGGGAATTAATAAATTATATTTGAATACTTTCAGAATTCTTTTAAAAAATGTTTTGCTTGGCTATCTTAGACTTTTTTTTTTTTTTTTGAGTTGGAGTCTCACTCTGTCGCCCAGACTGGAGTGCAGTGGCCGCTCCCAGCCACCGCAGCCTCGACCTGCTGGGCTCCGGCAATCCTTCCACCTCAGCCTTCTGAGTAGCCGGAATTACAGGCATGCGCTACCACGCCTGGCTGATTTTTTGATTTATTGTAGAGATGAGGTCTCGCTGCCCAGGTGGGTCTCGAACCCGCGGGCTCAGGCAATCCACTCACCTCAGCCTCCCAAAGGCACGGGATTACAGGCTGAGCCACCTAGCCCGGCTTATCTTAGACTTTTAAAAAAAATCTTACTGGGCTGGGAGCAGTGGCTCATGTCTATAATCCCAGCACTTTGGAAGGCAGAGGCAGGAGGATTGCTTTGAGCCCAGGAGATCCAGACTGGCCTAGACAACATAGTAAGACCTTACATCTATAAAAAAAAAAATTAAAAATAAGTTGAGCGTGATGTACATGCCTATAGTCCCTGCTTTCTGGGAGGCTGAGGTGGAAGGATCACCTGAGCCCAGGAGACTGAGGCTGCAGTGAGCCATGATTATGCAAGTTAAATATAGACACTCTCCAGCCTGAGCAACAGAGTGAGACTCTGACTCAAAAAAACAAAAACAAAAACCAAACTCATTTAGACAAGATAGAAAACTTCAGCTCTGGATATACTTAGCTGAGTTTGAGGTCTCCCTGATCAAATCTGACTTTCAGTAATACAGTGCCAATTTTTGAAAAGCCTTCATTGGAATACTAAAGACATTAGATGCCAATTAGCTACTGAAAATACTGAACTCACATCTTTTGGCAGAACACCAATTTGAAGATACACTTTTATATCCTTGTGTAAAGAACTCTTCCTTTTCACACAATGGATAATCCATAATCTAGTAGAGTTGGGACATGTAAACAGCATGCTAATATGATTATGCTAAAAACATGTTGCACTCAGAGTTTAAAAGCTGAATACTGATTTGGTCTCAATGTCACTCTAGAGGTTCCTTTGCCTGTCAAATCTGACAAGCATCAACAGCTGACACAAAGATGATGTCACTTGCTCTCTTGTTTGCTCCCCTGGCTAATGAAAGCCAGTGGGACAAGGCTGCAGTGTCTTTAAGAGTCAACTCTCCACAACAACAGAATTTTAAGAGCTTCAAGGAATAACAAAGAACCCTTGTCTATACTGAAGTTCTTAGGACTTTTTCCTTCTTGAAGCACCTGTTTACAGCATCAGGCATTCAGTTAAACACATCCTTGCTTTACATAAAGCTCAAATATGTAGAATTATGACATTAACTTATCACTGTCTCTTCATGAATAATTTTGAAACATGAATCGTACCATATTCCATTTCCATGTAATATTTGATTTACATTTACTGAATCCCCTTGTTAGAGCTAAATGGTCAGGACGTTACAAGGTTGTCATTAAATTTGATTCAATTTGTATCCATTGATTCAATAGATACTGCCTATCATATTAAGACAGGGTGCTAGGTGCTGAGTAGAGAGTATACTGGCAAGCAGAGTTAAATATAGACACTCCCTCAAGGACCTTACACTTTGAGGGCGCTCTGGATTTCTATTCCAAACTTGATCCTTTCTCAATCTTTTCCACCTTAGTAAAGAGGGAAAGAGAAGACAGAAAGGGTCAGACATGAAAACTCCCCATTCTTTTGCTGCGGCTAGGTATTGCTAATTCTTTCTTCTCTTTTCCCTTACCAGACCCATTTCAGGGCTTCTGGTGTTTCTACAACCAGCTTGCAAAGAGGCTGCAGAATCTGTTGAGGGTTATTTTATTTGCTGAAAATGTGTTTTTGGAACAATTCCGTTTTGGTGTTTTACAGAATATTTCATCTATGTAGTTTAAAGAATTTTTCTGAATATTACATTTACAAATTTCCACAAAGTAGATATTAAAATAATTCAATAAGTAATATCATTGGCAATCTCCTTTCAAAGACTAGTTGAGACATAAAAAAGACAGTTTCTAATTAGCAGCAGTTACTTTTTATTCAGTGAAATCATCAAGAATTGCCAAGTTGGTCCCTATTTAAAATACTTCTGTAGTTAAATGTAATGTCAGCTCTATCCACTAAAGATATCCTTCTCTATGGAGTTTAGACTCAGCATAGCCAAGTTCATGGATGCTGCAAAGGGTGACCCCTTTGCAATTTATTTACTTAACTGGTTTTCTATCTCTGTACAGGTCAAAATGAAGTTTTCATTTTGTTTTACAATGTAATGCTGAAACTTTTTAAAAAATGTAAATGTCAAGATTTCCTTTTAGTGTAATAAATGAATAAACTAGGCTGCACTTGAGTTTCCTATGGGTATGATTGATTTTCTTGGGTCCTCTCCATATACAATGTTACAGCCCAGAAAACAATACCCCGAAATATGGTGTTTTGGCATGTTCAGTGCTTTGAACAAAGGAGACTGAAAGGATTTAGAAACATACCTCAGGATCGAGGTCTCTCTCCCACCTCCTTTCCATGTGCAGGGAGTTCTCTCTGAAGTTCCCTTCTCACTGAGGGAAGTTCTTCCAAATGGAATACAATTATCTTATGTCTACTTCCTAGGAATTTCAACCAGGAAAGATTAATCACTGGAGAGCAGATGAAAAATCATCACCAAGCCCAGACAGGCTATTCTTTCTATTTTTCTGGAGGCTGCTCTGAAACAATTTTTTTTAACCTGAGAGACTTTATCTACATAACAAGACAACCTTTGTTCACAGTGCAGTTCTGCCCCTCTCCTTCCCATAACTTTTTGCCACCCCCCAGAGTCCAGAGGAACTTTGTCCCAGGTTACTGTCTGTCCTTTGGGACCACTTATTTTTCCCTAAAAATCATTTATTCTTTGTGTAAAGTTTCCCACATCCTCCATTTTCTTCTCCCCCATGGAAGAGGATATTTAAAGTTCAACCACCTGGCTCTTTCTTGAGTCTCATATTTTGTGTGACTCCCATGCACACATGCACATTAATAAATTTGTATGCTTTCTCCTATTAATCTGTTTATTGTCAGTTGATTTCAGCAGATTCAATTACAGAACTTCTAGAGGAAAAGTTTAAACTTCCCTATAACATGAAGCTTTACCTTAATGTTCAGAGTCTTATGGGATATTATGGGATAACTAGTATTTCAATAAGAAAGTAAAATAAATGTAACTATTTTGTTTCTACTATTATAATTAAATTAGAAAGGGTATCTGCACTGCTGTAATAGCAAGGAAAATATAATGACTTGTCTTTGAAATGACTAGGATTTCATCAAGGTCAAGGCTTACATAAGTTTAATCTTATAAACTTAAATGCTATCTATAAAACTGATATGGAGTGATGGTTTGACTTATACTATAACAAAATCTGAGTTGTAGAGCAGGGATTTGTAAAACAGATCTGGCTAACCTACATTTGCTTGCAAAGGGATGTCAGTGCTTGTTGGAAAGCTCTAGCCAGGGAGTACAGTTCCCCACATACCTTGACTAAAAATAGACTTTGTCAGTTTGGAAATGTCATTCTCTTTGATTGAGTTGACACTTTGGAAAGAACACACATGGAGCTCTCAGAGGAAGGGAACTCTGGACTCGGATGCCAGAGCAGTCAGTCAATTCTGGCAATTAACCTAGTGACAGATGCCATAGCTACACTAAGTTAAAGCCTATAACAGATGCTTTGTGTAGCATCATGCTTACCTTCTATATTAGTTTGCTAGGGAAACTATATTAAAGTGCTGTAAATTCGGTGGCTTACAACAATAGAAATGTATTATCTTACAGATATAGAGGCTAAAAGTCCAAAAGCAAGGTGTCAGCAATGAGGCAAAATGTTTTGTGCCTTTCTCCTTACTTCCAGTGGTGGTTTGGTGTTCTTTGACTTACAGATGCATTACTTAACTAAATACATTTGCAAAGATTCTATTTCCAAATAAATGAACATTATGAGATTCTGGGTAGACTTGAATTTGGAAGAGAGACTATTTAACCCACTATATATTCTAAGTCATTTAGCCTCAGAAACATCAGCACAGTTCATCAGAACCCAATGCTAATAAGGCTCAGGGTGTAGGTTCTATTCCAAGTATTGGGCAAGTCACTTAAATTGGATCTAGGCTGACAGCTATATACCTACTGCTATGGTTTGAATGTATGTCCCCTCCAAAGCTCATATCAAAATTCAACTGCCATTGTAACAGTATTAAGAAGTGGGATTTTTGAGAGGTGATTATACCATGAGGGTTTAGCCCTCATGGATGAAATTAATGCCTTTGAAAAGGGTGAGTTTGGGCCCCTTTTGCCTCTTTGTTCTTCTGCCATGTGAGAACACAGAGTTCCTCTCTCTTTGCCCTTTGATCATGTGATGACACAGCAAGAAGGCCTTTGTCAGATGCCAGAACCTTGCTATGGAACTTCCCAACCTCTAGAACTGTGAGCCAATAAATTTCTGTTCATTATAAATTTCCCCACCCATGATAGTCTATTCTGGCAGCACAAAACGGACTAAGACATCTACCTTGACATTTTATCCAGTTAATGCAAAAGGGAACTGGGTACAAAATGGACTAAGACATCTACCTTGAAATTTTATCCAGTTAATACAAAAGGGAACTAGGCAAGAACGTGAATGGAATAGTACAATTCCAACCCTAAAGGCTATGTCTTAGTATGTTAAGGCTGCTATAACAAAACACGATAGACTAGGTAGCTTATAAACAGAAATTTATTTCACATGGTTCTGAAGGCTGGGATGTCCAAATTCAAGGTGCCAGCAGATCTGGCATCTGCTAAGGACCTGTTTCCTGGTTCATAGATGGAGACTTCCTGCTGTGTTTTCACATGCTCGA
The DNA here is from genome assembly GCF_000164805.1 of Carlito syrichta. Classification (NCBI taxonomy): domain Eukaryota; kingdom Metazoa; phylum Chordata; class Mammalia; order Primates; family Tarsiidae; genus Carlito; species Carlito syrichta. The sequence goes on from NW_007247132.1 coordinate 621,887, forward strand.
AGGGCCTAACTAGCTCTTTGGGGTCTCTTTTATAACAGCACTAATCATAGTCATTAGGGCTTTACCTAATCACTAATCATGATGTGATCACCTCTCAGAGTCCCCCACCTCCAAGTGCCATCCCCGAGATTTGGATTTCAACATATACATTTTATGGGGATACAAACATTTAGATCATAACAGGCTACAAAAGAACTCAAAGTATGTGCCATCTTATGGTCAGTAAGGATGTTTTCCTGTATAAAGTTTGGGGCACACTGGCACACACAACAAGGTAATTGATGGCTAACATAATTGAACCACAACGAATATAATAATAATGATACTAAGCTTGCCTTTTTGAGAAATGGATAACAAAATGTCTTCTCTGGCTATCATTCTACTGCTGATGACACAAATTCTGACACCGTCTACTTTTTTTTGCTATGGAACTTGGTGAACTATCAACTCATTGTAATTGGCTTGTGTGTGTGTACTGAAGATGAAAATAATTAACAACAGTTTGCTTTTGTACAGAACTTCCTTTCTAGAACCTCTATTTTTGGCAGGTATGTGGGAGGCTGGGAGAAACACATGATATCAAACAACATTTCGGCAAAGGACCAACAACCCCAATCATAACTTTAAGGCATTTAGGTAATTTTTGATATAAATATTTAGAAACATGCTACCTAAGCTAATATTTAGATGTGTACACATTGCTTTTTAATTTATTAGAATATTTTTTAAAAATGCTCTTTGCTTATACTTCATATGTATCAGTAAAGACTTACTTAAAGGTGACACAAAATTAATACAATGACAAAGACTTAAAAAAAAATTCCTGATGAGGGGAATAGACAAAAGCTAGTCAGATATTGTGTGTGTCTGGCTGGTACCATCTTTTATTAGGGAAACTTGACAAGCTACGAAACTTTAAGAGTTTGCATTCTGCTTGACCTAGCAATCTGCTTTTAGGAATTCATCTTGGGGAAATAATTAAGTGTAAGGTCAAAAATTTAGCTGTATTCACTCTGTTTAGCCATTTTCACAATTACTTATAATGCAAAGAACTGAAAATAACTTAAAACATTCAACAAGGGAAAATTGGTTAAATAATTGACAGCATATCTATTTTGTGCCTACTATGCAATTGTTTATAATGATGTTGTAGAATAGTGTTTACTTTTATTAAAGATATCCAATATATATGTTAACTTCAGAAAGCAAAATAAAAAATATTATGTATAATAAACTACTTTTAGGAATGTAAGCCAGGCACAGTGGCTCGTGCCTCTAATCCCAGCACTTTGGGAGGCAGAGGCGAGAGAATTGCCTGAGCTTAGGGATTTGACAGCAGCCTGGACAACATGGTGAGGCTTCGTTTCTACAATAAATCAAAAAATTAGCCAGACGTGGTGGTGTGCACCTGTGGTTCCAGCTACTTGGAAGACTGAGGTGGAAGGCGTGCCTGAGCCCATCTGGTTGAGGCTATGGGGGTGAGCATGCCACTGTACTCCAGCCTAGACAACAGAATGAGACTCTGATTCAAAAAGAAAAAAAAGAAAGAAAGTATATATACATATTGGGAAATATCAACTACTGACAGATCACTTTTATGTTCTTTTCTCTTATATATATTTAATGCATTTTATATAGTAAATGTATATTACATTTGTGAAGAGAAAAACAAGTTGCTTTTTATTTGTTAAGTATGTGAAAAACTAAGTACAATGGGAAAATGTCATAGGAAAGTTAAACTGAACCTGGAAGATGCTTATCAAAATGCAAGCAATAAGATTTTGTGCAGGCTGGATGCTGTGGCTCACGCCTGTAATCCCAGCATTTTGGGAGGCTGAGGAAAGAGGATTGCCTGAGCTCAGGGGCTCGAGACCAGCCTGGGCAACATGGTGAGACCTCATCTTTACAACAAGTCAAAAAATTATCCAGGTGTGTGACAGCACGTGTCTGTAGTCCCAATTACTAGGAAGGCTGAGGCAGAAGGATCACCTGAGCCCAGCAGGTTGAGGCTTCAGTAATTGTGAGTGTGCACTGCACTCCAGCCTGAGTGACAGAGTGAAACTCTAACTTGAAAAAAAAAAGATTCTGTACGGGGTGGGGCATACATTTTGCGCTAAACCTTCAAGAGCCAATGGAAAGAGGAAAACAGAATCAACTACAATATCGGACATAAGAACAATCTATTAATCAACAACTTAAAAGTAAACATAACGGCAGGTTTCATTGGACTTTTACCTACATGTAGGCTGAAAACAAAATGCTAAAGGCCAGTGGGAGGTTAAGTACCAGTTTATCAGTCTCCCTTTATTAAATAGAATCTGGAAACACAGACAATATTATTTTTTACAGATTTACATTATTATAGTACAGTATGCTATATTGTATTATGCTATGTTATATTACTAATCAGTTTTACAGATTGAACCCCTGATCACTTACCTTCTAGGGTATGCTAAAGATATAGGTTTGCTCAGTAAAAGTCAAAGGGAGAAATCAACTGGGGGCCTCACATTGTAGCAGCTTTTGCTCAGATTGTTGTATCAATGCACCATGCTCACAACATGAACATTGTTAACAAAGGTCAGCACACTGAACACACCGCTGCAATGTAGTAACAAACTATTTTGTAGGTATATTTGCCCATGTTTCCGGATTTTATGGTCAATCTATGAAATTGTCTAATACTGTTATAGGGATGCCCTTTTGAAATTTCACAGGTTCATTTTAGCTTTTCTAGGATATGATAAAATTCCTTAAATTTCATTTGACTCAGATTTAGCAAAACTTCAAAGATGGGATATATCACGTTCATGATTTTATTTTGGCTTTATACAAGTCAATTTTTGAAGACTGTGTTTCTTTCCCTCTAGAAGGGTAACGCAGCTGCCTGATTTTTGGCAGTTAAAATACATGCACATGATGACATGTGACAAACATGATCTTTGCTGCATTCCCTCAAGCACTCATTTTGTCAGTTCAGTGATAGTGATATGTTGGATGCCATTTCTAAGAGGACAGTTTTTGGGAGTTTTTGAAAAGAGAAAGCTTCATGAAACATTTCCCTTCCTACAGGCATTACTGCACGAAATCTTCAGAGACAAATCAATGTTCAACTTAAAGGTTTTCTTAGGAAAGGTTCAAGCATTCAATCCTTTTATCATTAATAAATTTTAATTTATATGACAACAATGAATTTCTTATAGTTAAGGTAGGGTGTTCATGCTTCATCCAAATGGCTTGACGAGAAAAAAAAATGCAAACTCTGAATAGTCTCAAGAAAAATAGGCTGGGTGCTGTGGCTTATGCCTGTTAGCCTAGTACTTTGGGAACCAAGGAATCAGTAGTCCCAGCTACTTGGGAGGCTGAGATAGAAGGATCACTTGAGAGCTGTGGTCAGCTGTGATTGTGCCACTGCACTCCAGCTCGGGCACAGAGTGACACTCTGACTCAAAAAAAGAAAAAAACCATAATGGATATGGACGTAAGCTCTTTGTAGTTAGAAATGATGCTTCTTGTCCAGCAATACTACATATAGAACATATCCAATAATATTTAATGATTATTTGATTGGTGGCAATATTTATTTACCATGATATCCTTTTTCTAAGTTATTTCACATTATAAATTGATAATGTGACTTGTGTCTTACAAGACAGTTTTCAAAATTTAGCCTGTGTGTGTGTGTGTGTGTGTGTGTGTGTGTGTGTGTGTGTGTATGGGGGTGGCAAAAAAACGTATACACATTTTAAGTATGATGTTTATTCAAAAGATCGGACTAATGAAATGAATGTTAGCATCACCATGCAACAGGCAAGACAGTTAAAGAAAATGGCAGAAGCATGGTTGAGTGAACATCATACTACACATTGCTACCGTAATTTAATTCAACATCAAAAAGTAATATGTAACTGCTTAAAATGTGTATACATTTTTTGGTACCCCCATATGTATATATATGTGTGTGTGTGTATGTGTGTGTGTACACCTCTAAGCTAGACTATTAAACAACCAAAAGCAGTGAAAAAAGTTTTTCAACTGATTTTTTCCTTGATTATTGACTAGACTGAGAAAACAGATACTTCTTATGGGTCTGAGTGACTAAGAAACACTTTTGTTATTATGCAGCCCTACAGGGTGCATACACCTTAACTGTCAAATAATCAGTCATTGCTTTTCCCTCCTAGAAGTGAAGAAACTTACTCTTCAACAGTATATCTGAAGGACAGAATGTCCTGGCCGACCTGTTTTTTTCCACAGGTTTCATTCAAGATATCAGAAGTCTATCTTTCTCTTTCTAAGTTTACCAAGTGAATGTTTGTCTACAGGGCAAGTAGGTTAAGTACAGAGAAGAAAGAAAAACAATCATCATTAAACTGTATTCCTATTCTACTGAAAACTGGTTTCATTTCAAGACAGACGTCTGCATTTTAAGAAGTGAGCCTTGAATAATGGAGCGAACAGGCACATGGTCAGGTGGAAATGCAGTGGGCCTGGGCAGCATCCTCTGGCACTGGGATTACTCATCTACCTGCTCTGTGATGGAACTGGACAATGTGGTCTCTCTCTTGTGGCAAAAGCTATGCTTAGAACTGGGAGCAGTGGGAGGCTGTGGGATGCGGGGGTATGGAGAGGGCATCCTGCATGGGATCGGCTGTGGGGGCAAATATGGTTAGGATTTATTAGGCTTTGAACTTTTTTTTTTTTTGAGTTGAAGTCTCACTGTGTTGCCCAGACTGGAGTGCAGTGGCATGTTCCTGCCCATCGCAGCCTCGACCTGCTGGGCTCCGGCGATCCTTCCACCTCAGTCTTCCAAGTAGCTGGAACTACAGGCGCGCGCTACCACGCCCAGCTGATTTGTTGATTTATTGTAGAGATGAGGTCTCGCCAAGTTGCCCAGGCGGGTCTCGAACCTGCGGGCTCAGGCAATCCACTCACCTCAGCCTCCCAGAGCGCGGGATTACAGGCTGAGCCACCGAGCCCGGCTTAGGCTTTGAATTTTTAACATGAATGTTCTTCTGTCATAAAACTTGTCAAGGGTAGCAACTATATATTCCTTGAAACTATTATTGAGCTAATGCTTGTTTCCCCCTTTGTAGCAACAGGGACTGTGTTGTTTTGCTTACCGTGTGTCTGGTATTATAGTTGACGCTCAATAAATAGTATGTTTGTTAGAAATCATTGGGAACTCAGAAAGAAAGGGAAGGAAGACAGGACAATAGACACTGGGGGAAAAAAAGTAAGCCATGGCTTCTTCAAACAGTTCAGATATCTGCTGTTAAGCCTGCTCTTCATGCTGGAACTATTTAAAGCCATTTTGGTAAAGCGAGCAGGATCTGCTTGCTGAGGAAATTGTTATTATACACTGGTTTAGTTAAGAAAATAAAATGAAATACTATGGTATCTTTGCTATTTGTTCTCCATCTGAGTAAGTTCCCAGGGCCTACTATTTATTTGGCCAAGGAGACTTATAACAGCTTAGTTTGTTATTTAGACATTACTTCTACCCCCACCTTCACCCTCTGATAACCTTTTCCTCAAGATGAAATTTCGTATGAAAAACACTTGAGCCATGGGCCAGATATATTAACTCAAACACTGAGGACACATCTCATATGTGACACATGAAAATAAGATCTCCCTCCCTCTTTCTCAAGTTCCTTTTGGTGATACCATCTCTCAATTGGGACTGCATCTTTGTGAGTGACAACTTTCATGAAACTGCTACACACCTGGAACTTAAGTGAACAGTATTACGCTTGCTTGATATTTCAAAAGGTGTCCAGTGTGATTCCAACTGCAAAGGTTTGTATTATTTTCTTAGACAACCTTAGCTACTGGATAACTAAGTCTGCTTTCTTACCTTTCCTGTCTCCGGGGTTATTTCACAATTTGCCTTATTTCACTGAAGGTTCACAGGTCAGCCCACAATGGCTCATCCCCAGGATCCGCCATTTCTCAAAACTTTTCATCTACATGATTAATCTGTTAGGTTCTCAGGGCAGGTGACTGCAGACCCGAGGTGATTTATCCTTGGAAAGCCTCTGTTCCCTTTAAAAGGCCTTCCTGGTTCCAGTGGCAGGTATAGAAATTCTTCCTTCGGTTTCAAGCAGTACCTTCCCAGTGTTCTGAGTTTTAAATTTGGGGGAGGGGGAAGCAGACACACGAGGTCACCTTTGTGAGGATGTTTTCTGAAAAAGATTATCTGTGGATCAGATAAGGACCAGGGCAAGTCGGAAAGCACTTGTGACCTTGGGGAGGAGGAGGAAGCTCTGAGATTCAGCGCCAGGGAAAGTGGAAGAGGACAACCTTTAAAAAAATCCGTCATTGGGTCTAGGCCACAGGGTGTCTTTCAGATGACCAGACTCAGGCTCTAGTGCTCATCGACGGTTCTTTTCCTGCTACCGCAGCCTCCATCCTCCGCCACTTCTCCCGCAGGGCGCCGGCGGCCTCAGCGGCATCCTTCCTGCTTCTCCCACCGCGCGGCCCCGCGTTCGGGCCCCGCGCTTCCCGCCGGCGAATCCAACAGAAGATTCCTGCACGCACCCTCAATTGTCACCCTTTGGCTCGTTCCCCCGTGCCCAGGGCGTTCGGTCACCTCTGCATACATCATAAGAACCAGAGCCCAGGACCTGCAAAACCCACTGCTGATCGGTCCTGCTCTCTTCCCCACCAGTGAAAAGCAATCTTATTTCTTGCTCTGCGTCTGGCAGTCCGACATCGGCAGACACGCCCGCGCCGCTGTCCCCTCGCCGAGCCCGCAGGTCCCGTCACCTCGGGGCCGCCCGCACCTCCTTCTCCGGCCTGGGCCTCTCCCCGCCCCCCGCCGGCGGTCCTCACCGCACAAACCCCGAACCTCGCCGTTTGCATGGCCATACTCCCCAGAAACTTCTAGAAGAGGGTCTTCTCACCTCATTCAGTGTCCAGGAGCCCCAGGTATGCCTTGACTGTGACAACATAGCTATAATTTTCTGCCTCTGTCTTCACACACAACCATCTT
>NW_007247132.1:629162-657053 GCF_000164805.1 Carlito syrichta
CGGCTCCCGGAGGGGCGGCTGCGGCTCCTCCGGCGGTGGCGGCGGCAGCAGGGGCCACGGCGGCAGGGCAGCCCCGCGACGACCGGGGCGGGGGCGCGGGTGGTCGGGACGCCCCGGGGGCCTCGCCCTCACGCCAGAGAGCTCCGCGCCGGGAAAGGCTAAAAAGCCTTCCAGATGGGGGCGCCTCCGCCCGCAGCCCGGGAGGAATTGCGACGCGGGAAGTCAAAAGGTGGACCCTCCCGGTCCTCGTCCCCTGCCCCCGTTTGCATCGCGGGGCTCTGATGACATCCCCGCGCTCCGATGACCGGGGCGCGGGCGCCTGCACGCCCAGCGGGAGCCGGCGAGGCCTCGGCGTTTGGGGGGGCCGCGGCGGCCGCGAGGCGTGTGCGCCGGGGATGCGGGGCACGGCGGCCGCGGTGACAGCGCCCGTGGGGCGGCGGGGCCCGGCGCCACCCACCTCGCGGGGGCCGGGCCGGGCGGCCACTCCCGGTCCGCCTCCTGGGCGGGGCTGGGGCGAGGGCGTGTGCGGACACGTGTGCTCGCGTGTGTGTGCGGACACGTAAGTGCGCGGACGGGCGCGGGGGTGGCGGGAGCGGGGGCGGCCGCGGGCAGGTGGGACTTTGAGTCATTCGTGAAGGAGTGGGGTGGGCACTCCGGGACAACCGGGCAGGGAGGAGCTCGTGCAACCTGGAACAGAGGAGCCTGCAGGGACTGCGCCTCGTGCGACTCACTGTGCGTGGTCCCGGGGATATGTACTTGAACTTTGCTGTTGGTCCATCCTTGTCTCTGGCTATTTTCTGGTTGCCTTTTACTTTAGCTTTCGAATCAGCCCTGTTAGGACGTGCCTTAAATGTACAGCGAAGCCTTCCAGGATTTTGCTCGCATCCGTAGCACGCAGAATGCTTTGGGAAAGGCGATTCAAGAGCTTCCTTCCATTTTTGTGTGTCTTCTGGCGCTTTCCACAAATAGGAAGCTATTTCTCGAACCTTTCATCTGATAATTTGATAACATCAAGTGAGCTGATTTTTTTCGACTCTAGACTGAGGAGAAAGAAAATAAAAATGAGGATTAGTAGCCTTTTAAAATGCAGTGACTAGAGAGAGAGAGGGTGTCATGTTCTAGCAGGCGGATTACTGTGAAGCTCTCTCCTTTTGCATTTTCCTTTATCCTGGGGGAGGAGGTATTGCATTATACATCAGAAAAGCAAAGTAGATAGTTTAAATGTTTTAAAGTAAAATAGATGTATTACACATTCCGTGTCATTGTCTGACCCATGTCAAGGCTAGGAACCTTCTGGAGAAAGTATAATGCAGTAATCAAGGAGACAAGTTAGAAATCTCTTTGGCAGAACTCCTTTGGCATGAAAACAAAGAAAGACAGAAACAGGGTTAACTAGCATCCAGCTCTCCTTGTTCAGTAAGTAGCTGGGGTTTCCTTTTTGAAAAAAGAAACAGGATTCCAAAATGTTCCAAATGGTGTGGTTGAAGCCACTGGTTATGGCATTTCATTCTGAGAAACTAATTTCTTAAGATTTATATGACCAATTAAAGACATTTTTTTAATAATTAATGAGAGTGGCACCCCTACTGGAGACATAAGATAGTTTTGCTTCAGTTGCAGTAATATAAGTAATATTGGAGAATTAAATGGGATTTTCTACATAAGAAGGTAGAAATAAAGTTATGATGATAATATCTTAAAATCATGCAGGACATTTTGTTTTGAGAGACTTAAGGTGCCTCTCAGATAATCTCTTCTTGTTTTGCAAGATAGAGGATGTGGTAATGAGGAATGAAAAGTGAAAGTCTTTATAACAGTTGTGGCAAAATAAGCTATTATATGTGATACATGGAAAAATAAAATAGACAAAATGGAATTATTTTCTAAAAATTTATCTTCCTGCCCTAAAAGGGAGATTTTTACTACTTCCTATCAAATGTCAGAAATTTTATAAGATGAGATGTAAGCCTTGGTTCACTTTTAGAGATGACTGATGTCCTCATATTTGGTTAGAGGTTTTCTTGCTAGTATTTCACCAAACTCCAGTGTTGAGATACAGTACTTGGGGAATATTGAAGCTTGAATAATTGAAAGATATTGTTATTTTTGAAAGTTAACTGCTGACATTTTGTTTTCAATAACATGAAAGCACTTTACAGAGTTCTGTACTAACGTTCATTATTATTCTTCAGCTTGCAGATCTACAAGGTGTGGTGGAACACTTCTGGCTTATAGTCCAATGCCAAGTGTGTGACTTGTGGTGAGTTACTTAATTGCTCGGGACCTCAGTTTTCTCATCTTGTAAGTGGAGTCTTTTATATACATTATCTTGTTTAATGCTGTTATCAGCTCAGGCTAATATAGCTGCCTTAGAGAGGGACCGAGACAAATGTCAGTGCCTTCTTTTGCTATGAGGTAGTGAAGAAAACAAGGAGAGCCCAAGAGATAGGAGATCTGGTTTCTGGTCTTAATTCTTTTTTTTTTTTTTTTTTTTTTTTGAGTCGAAGTCTCACTGTCACCTAGGCTGGAGTGCAGTGGCACGCTCATGGCCACCACAGCCTTGACCTGCTGGGCTCAGTAGATCTTTCTGCCTCAACCTTCCAAGTAGCTAGAACCATAGGCATACACCACTACACCTGGCTAATTTTTTGATTTATTGTAGAGACAAGATTTCACCAAGCTGTCCAGGCTGGTCTTGAGCCCCTGGGCTCAGGCAATCCTCTTGCCTCCGCCTCCCAAAGTACTGAGATTACAAGCGTGAGCCTCTGCACTCGGCTCTGGTCTTAATTCTTAGAGGTCTAGAGTTACTTGTCTCTCCAAGACCTCAGCAGTCATTAGAATGAGGTTAGGATTGTAAGTCTCTTGCTTAGAAGTTGAATTAAATGGACTTTTAAGGCCTCTTTAATAAGATGATGGGTGTGATAACATAACTGTCCTCTTTAGACATTTAGTACACTTAAAAATAGTACTTGGTGGTGGCAAGGGCAGGTGTTTATGTCAGTGAGTTGGTTTTATGATCAGTGAGGGTGGGGAATCTTTATCTAACATTACCTGGAAAACAAAACTGGTAACAGGTGGAAATTGTGGGAATTCTGGTTTTCTCAGATCAGGCTTCAGGTCACTGAGCACTTATCAAGCCTCTCTTGTACTCCTATACTCTGCTGAGAACAGGAGGCACCAAGATGAGTCAGACCTGGTTCCTCCATGGAGAAGCTCCCAGTTTGTACATGGATGGGTGTTGGTGGAGGAGGTGGAGAAGCAGTGATGCTGCCTCAACAGTACTTTGCATTTTTTTTGCATTGTGACATATTTGTAAGCACAACATAATGTGTGTGATGTATATATTAAGAAACATAATGATAAAAGGACAGAAGCAAAACATAAGCTGTGGTTTTGATGTGCCTCCCTTTGTGTTCCTTCTGGATTGTTCCCTCCATCCCTGCTGCTTTCACAATCATTAGCTTATATTTTGTGTTTATGATTTTTTTGCTTATTATCATTGTTATCTCCAAATAATATATCTGTTGTACTTGTGCTTTGAACTTTGTAAAAATGCATCATACTCTGGATTCTTCTGTGACTCACTGTGTTTAGGACTTAACCACACTGATGCTTGTAGATGGAGTTCATTTATTTTTCACTGCTGCACAGTATTCCATTTTATGTCTGTGCTGAAGTTTATCTATTTTCTTATTGATGGATATGTGGGTTATTTCTTGTGTTTTTTTTTTCTATCTCAAATAATGCTGAAATAAACATTCCTTTACTCATATCTTGGTGCATATGTTCACAAGTTTCTCATTGCCTTATATAGTAATCTAGCTAATAGCTATATGTGGCTACTTACATTGAGGTTTAATTAAAATTAAGTGGTATTAAAATTTCAGTTCTTCATGTGTATTAGCTGCATTGCAAGTGTGCAATAGCCACACATAGCTACTGGCTACCATGGTGGATAGTACAGATGCATGGCATTTCCATTATTACAGAAAGTTCTACGTTTCCAGGTTTTATCCATCTTTATGTCTCTAGTTGTCAGCTTAGTGCAGGAGTTGTACAATGCTGATCATATGCCCAGGAGTAAAATTACTGTGTTGTGAGGTATTCACATCTTCATCTTCACCAGTTAATGCCAACTTGTTTTCTCAAGTGGTTATGTCAATTTATACTCCCACCAGCTGTCTATAAGAGTCTGGCTGTGTGTCTCCTTGACTTGGTATTGTCAGATTTTGCAATTCTTGCCAGTCTGGTCGGTGGCTTCTGTAGGCAACCGATAGCTTAGGCAGACAGAAGGGAGGTCATTCTTCTAGCTTATTAGAGCCCAGTGCCACCTAGAAGAAAGTGCTCAGGGGAGCAGTAGGAACATTTCCTGTGTTGGCTGAAGGGGTTAGAGGACCAAAGTCCAGCTAAAGTGGAGGGGAGAGAGAAGACAACAAAAGCTGGATTCTCTTTGCCATTTCTGCCTGTGGTAGTAACATTTTTGCCAATATAGCATGTCATTACAATGAATTTTCTTTGTTATCAGAGTTAATTCCTGGTACATTTGAGTTTTGGCTCCACATTTATTTAAAGACTGGATCTAGTGAGTACTTGCAAAGCACTGAAGCCTTGGACATTGTCTTTTTCAGCTGTTGGAAAAGACCATCTTCACGTACACACTACTCAGGTAATTACTTCCAAGCCTATTGAAAGAAAGTTTATTCTCATTTTAAATAAGATTAGAAGTCCTGCCTGAGTGCTCTTTAGGTTTCAGTGGCTTGCAAGCAAAGGAATAAGAGTCAGTGGTTAAGCTGTTGAGTGCCTAGTCTGATTATAAGACAAAGTTTAGGAATTGATGGTTATCTTTTAGCATTCAGCTCACTAGGACTAGTAAAAAGAGATTTATTGACTCCTTCCCCTGCCTTCTCCAGGATTTAAAAGAAAATCCACACAACTTTCTTTTGGCAGCCTCAAATCCCCTTCATGACAGTAAGGGCAGATGGTGGTGATGCTGCTTTGCTGCGGTGCAGATTTGGGGGGACACATCTAATGCTAATCACAGGGAGAAAGAAAGGCATCACACTCCCAGCCTCTTCTAGGCATTGTTCTGTCTGCTGAGGTCTTTAAGAAGAACATGAGGAGTCAGAGGAACAGTGATTGAAGCAGCTAACATTTATTGGTCACTTAGTACTGCGTGCCAGGCAATTACATTCATTTTCTCACTAGTCCTCACAACGCCCCTTTGCTTCTCTCCCCATTTTAGAGACGAAACCGGCTTAGAGTGGCTAGACATCCTTTTCCAGGTTTCACAGCTCACCTGTGGTTAATTCAGGGCTTGGACTTTAGTCCTTTCAACCCTTAAGCCCTGCTAAGATTATCTTGAATCTCTTACCAAGAATAGATGAGGAGAAGGATTGAAGAAAGTACCGGTGTGTTATCAAGAGAAAGTTGTCCTTCGAACTAAGAACAGAAGGGGAAATAATTCATAATCGAATGTATTGAAAGGGAATAAAAGATTCTTCTCTTTTAGGGGCAAGGAAGAGGCAGTGAATGAGGGAGATCAAAATACCCAGTGACATTCAGCAGACCATTGCTGAAGTTAGAACTTGAAAGTCGGCCAGAAGTTCCTTAAGCATCTGGACCCCTCTCCAATTTTGGAGAGATGGATCCACCTTGATTCTCTGAACTACTTTCTAAATAAACTTTCTTTTCTAATCTAAAAAAAAAAAAAAAAAGAAAGAAAGAAAGAAAAAGAAAGTCATGGATGGCAGCAGCTACCAGATTTGGGGATTCAGCTAGATTGTACTTTGAAGTGAAAGCTGTATTGTTGACTGGCTTCTCTTCAATACACTGGACTTCTCTCCTGAAGACTAGAGAACTGCAGTGCCTTCCACTGTGGTTTTGGCTGGGCACCATGATGACCTAGACCCTGTTTATTGTTAGGACTGATGATCCATTCATAGATACATATTATTTGTGGTTGCTGTGTAATTTTCTTGGTAAGCAGTATTTATTTGACTCATTGAAGATTTAATTACTATAACTCAAGTGGGAAGGGTTTTTTAAGTTTTCTTGGATATTAGTTCTTTTTATTTTCTTTTTTCATAAATTGTTTTTACTAGTCAATCAGGTATGAGGCCAACCTCAGGCTGCTTACCCAGGATTTTACTTGGCCAAAGTACTCAGAGTTCAGGTCACTCTCCAGAACTGACCCATGCTAAACAAACTTATAAAGAGCTAGTAGACCTAGGATACCAAATTCATAATGTGAAGTAGAAATTCCAAGAAGGCTGGGATGCTTTGGTCTGCTGGTCACAGTATTGTAATCACTGTTTGGAATCTGCCCTAGAAGCCAAGTTATTTAAGGTTGCTTGCTGATGGAATCTAAGCAAGGCAATTATCTGGGTGAATTTAATGACCAATGTTAAGGAGTCTAATCTACCCATCTTTACTGTTGAGAAATAATCAGTTGACCGGTCAGATAACCAGGTTGACTAATCAGGGTACTTGTTCTTTCTGGACAGTACTGGAGGCACATTGAGCAGTCTAACTCTTTGGCTGTCCGTTTTCTAGGTGCCTTACCATATACCATAATGACCAAGAGTGCACCTTCTGGGTTTAAATTCTAGTCCTGCCACTACCTGGTTGTGTGATGTAGTCAAGTCATATTCTCTGTCTTTCTTTCTTTACCTTTTCTTCATCCCTTTTTGTTTGTTTCATTTTCTTCATCTGTACATTAGAGATGATACTGTCAGAACCTGTCTCCTAGAACAGGGGTCTCTAACCCCCAACCGCTGGGCTGTGGACTGGTACTGGTCCATGTTAGGAACCAGGCCTCACAGCAGGAGGTGAGTGGTGGGTGGGCGGGGGTGGAAGGGGAGGCATTAGATTCTCATAGGAGCCAGAATCCTATCGTGAACTGCGTGTGCAAGGGATCTAGGTTGTGCGTTCCTTATGAGAATCTGATGCCTGATGATTGCCCCACTCTTACTGTCTGTGGAAAAATTGTTTTCCACGAAATCTGTTCCTGATGACGAAAAGGTTGGGGACCACTGTCCTAGAAGATTAAATGAGTTGATATCTGTGAAGCACATAGAAAAGTACCAGACAAAGCATAAGATCAAATTAAGTCTTACCTACTCTTATTGTTAATAATGTAACTGTTACTATTCTCAGCCAGGAGTTTTTTTTATTACAAGTGAAAGAAACACAGTTTGAACAAGCTTAAACATACAAGTTTAAACAGAAAGGGACCAATTAGACTATATATGTGATTGATTCTCACTATTTGAGATAGTTATGTCCTATAGCGGCACTGTGAATGCTAACTTAGTGAATACAGAGCTCCTGCTTCTGGGGAAGTACAGGGTAGGTTCCTGCAAGCTTCTGATCACAACATTTTTGTCAGCCAAGAAATATATAACCGTGGCTGTTCACCCTATTTCCCTGCCCAGGCCACTCTGCCTGTGGAGTAGCCTGTTTAAAACAAAACAAACCAAAACAAATACATAACCTTGTTTTATATGTGTTTCTGTCTAAAAGCCTTATTTAGAATATATTTCTTGCAAATAATTGCATGCAGTATTGCTAGACTATATAGTTGAGAAAAGTTTAACATTTTTCTGGGTAATGTGATCTAAATGTTTTTGGCCTCACATTAATGCTGTCTTCTGTGTTTTTTGTTTTTTTGTTGGTTGTCATCTCATGAATCCACAGATTGGGTTGCTTTTCCATCTTGTCTACAGATTTCTCATACACTATAGATGTTACTGTAGATTTTCCTGGGGAGGCATCACATACAGATGGGCAGATTTCCTGTTCCATTTTTGAATGTGCTCTATTGTTCATTCATTAACATTGAATTCGTAGTCAACGCTATAACTCACGTATAAAGGAAACTTATCTAACACATATATTTTCTCATATATATTGATCAAAACTTTTTTGCACCCAGGAACACCAGACAGCAGTAGACAACACTTCTACTGTCTGCTTGGGAGCCATTTTAAACACCAAAATCACCACGAAAAGCACAAAAATTGCAAAAAAATGTGACACCAAATCGATGCAAAAAGGATGCTTATTTAAAGTGTGAGTTGAGACAAGAAAACAGAGCATCCCCTTGTCCCTTTACCAGGAATGTGCATGTAGAGTGACTCAAATTATTCGTCTCTATGCACATGTCTGGGAGTGATTGAAAAAACTCTGTAAGTAGTTTTCATTTTGGGGTTTTAAATACATTTCAGTGAGTAGGGATATTCACATTTATGAAATTCATGAACAATGAAGATCAACTGTACTTAGAGTAAAGGTGGTGGTGCCCGTACCAGGCAAGAGGGGCTGAGTCCAGGCAAAAGGCTCAGTCCACATCACTGGGACTCTTTCTGTCTCTTTCTGAAGGAATCTCTATGCATGGAGCTTCATCATCTTTGATAGGTGTCCTTCGTATGGCAGGGAAGATAGCTTCCAGCAGCCTCAGTTATCCCAGAGGTGAAAAGGTAGCCTTCCATCAGAGCACGGTGGAACTTAATGGGGAAGTACTCTGCCCCAATTAGGAGTGTGAACCTATCCCTGTGCCAATCACTATGACTTAGGGCTAGCATTCTCTGATTGACTTGGTGTAGGCCATGTGCTATTGCTTAGGGGTGACGTTTTCTGACTGTCTTGGTCAGGGTTCAAAAGTGGAGTGAAGTTTGTTACCAGATAAAGAAGGACTTGGAGAGAGAGAGTAGCAGAAAAAAGCGGTAGATAATACATACGAGGAATTAAAAAAACAACAAGACCTAATCTCATTGTTTAGAAAGAAGAACCACATTAGATTACAGCTTTCTTTTCCATCAGATGCATTTCAGGTTAGTCATAGGGTACAAGTTTCAGTTAGATAGGTGGAATACATTTTTAAGATGTATTACATAGTGACTCTCACATAATGTATTATATATTTCAAAATTGCTGACAAACTAAAATTGAAATGTTCTCACCACAAAAAATATGTGAGGTGATGAATATGTTAATTAACTTGATTACTGATTCCATAATATATACATATAGCAAAATATCACGTTGTACCTCATAACTATTTGCAATTATTATTAGTCAATGCATTTCAGTCATGGCCTCTTCTCCCCAGCCCCAATACCCTCCTCTTTTTAAAAATTGATGAGTAGTATTCCATTGTGTGACTATACAATAATCTGCTTAATTGTTTATTAATGACATTTGAGTTGTTGCCATTTTTGTTCTGTATGACTAAAGCCAATGTGAACATTGTTTACAGATCCTTATGTAGACATACAGTCATGGCTTGTCGATACCGTATTTTTAAATGCATTGTTTATGCTTGGTTTAGTGCTACAGCTGCCTGATCTCATTCATTATCTCTTAATTCTGACTAGTTTCACTCTCAGGGAGCACCTTTAAGTTTTCAGGACATCCTGTATTGTATACTGACTGCCACTGAGTCATTCTGCAAATATTTTTTTGTGTTGCGGTTTTGTAGGTGACATATAAATCTGTTGGGTGGCAGTGTAACCCTATGGATAAGAATGTGGACACTCGCCGGGCTCGGTGGCTCAGCCTGTAATCCCGCGCCTTTGGGAGGCTGAGGTGAGTGGATTGCCTGAGCCCGCGGGTTTGAGACCTGCCTGGGCAGCGAGACCTCATCTCTACAATAAATTAAAAAAAAAAAATCAGCTGGGTGTGGTAGCGCATGCCTGTAATTCCGGCTACTCGGAAGGATCGCTGGAGCCCAGCAGGTCGAGGCTGCGGTGGCCGGGAGTGGCCACTGCACTCCAGTCTGGGCAACAGAGTGAGACTCCAATTCAAAAAAAAAAGAATGTGGACACTGGTGTCAGGCCTAGATTTATAGCCTGGTTCTGCTCCTTCCAGCTGTGTGACCTTGGGTATGCTACTTAATCTCTCTGAGCCTTGCTTTATCTGAAAATGAGGCTAAAATCATATTTAAGGCACAGGGTTGTTGTGATAATGAAATGACATAATGATGTGAAATGTATATATTAGCCTAGTGACTGATATGTAGTGAGCATTATGCTGTTACTCATATAATTACTGGTAGGCAAGATAACACAAATTAATAAAACATTAAGAATGAAGAAAGCTATTAGTGTGGATAATGGCAATTGAGCAAGTTGGGAAAATTAAATTACGAATAGATTGTGTGGTCTTGCTGGTCAATTTAAATGTATATCCTTATGCCACCATCACCACCACTCCCCTGCCAATTTTGCAATTTATTTCTCCTCCTGTCCCTCCCTAATCTTTGCAAATAACTCACAGAATAACATTTAAGAGTCTAGACAAGGAATAAAAATCTTGGGAAGAAGCAGAACTTCCTGGCTAAAACAGCACATTGAGATTCAGTTTTATATTTTATTTTGAGCCTTTTCATGTCTTTCCTGAAAGCCTCAAGAGTTTAAAGCTTACCATAAGGTCATTTTAAAATTAAGTTGTACATACAAATTAATGTTATTAAGGACAAAGTACTGTAATTGTTGTCAAGAAAGGTTGAAAGCAGTAGCTTCATTTGTGTTGTAATCTTTAATGTGTAGCTATTTGGGCATGCTTTTACCTTGGGAAAAAGGAGTCTGGCATTTTAAAAGTTGAGTTTGCACAGAATAGCCAATTAGCTATCTCTTTTGTACATTTAGATTCGTAGAAATTAGTGAAAATTCTCTCCTGTAGATTGGTTGCTAAATTCAACTTTGATGTGTTCTGCATAGTACTGTAATTCAAAGTAAGGCTTCACCATTTCCTTTAGAATCTGTCCTCTTTTCATTGGGACATAAATACTGCAAAAGATAAGGTGAGATATCTAAAAGATTAGGTGAGATACCTTTGATGTCTGTAGTCTTGCCTTGAAATCCTGATACTTTGACCCATAGAACCTGGAACAGTGATTCTCATTGTGGAGGCAATGATAGCAGCTTTAAGAAATCTGGCTAAAAAAGGATATTCAAAATTATGATTAAAATGTGTGTTGGGAAACTGAAATATAATCTGCACGTTCTTAAGACCAATCTTCTGCACTTTTTTTTAAAACATCCAAATAAAGTGATTCAAACCCAAGACCATGCCAATTAGAGGTTTACTGTCCCCAAATTTCTAAGAATTTTGGAGGGGAAAAATAATATTCAACTTCTATCATGGCTCACCCCCAAACTCTTGCTTCCTGTCCAAATGTCAGTGCTCTGTGGATTCTTTTTTTCAAGGTTCTTTTGATTTTACCCATGCTAAGTAAAGTACAATTATTGTAAGGGTGTGGTATCTTAACTTTGACAGAAGATTTTGGATTCTCAAAAGTAGTTACAGAACAGGCAACAACATTAGAATGACTGCTAGACATGATGGTTCTCAAAATTCATCAGCTATTCTCTGTCACAGAGAATCTACTACTTACTGGCCAGGTTTCAAACTTGGAGCCATATTATAGGCTTCTGTTGCTCCCTCTTAATTTGGTGTCTTAAAGAGGAACTTCTTCCTTTTGATAAGATGTGCTTGGGATTTCCCCTCTATCATTTCTTCTCTAAATCATGTACCTTTCTTTCAAAACCAGAGAAGCCCGTAAGATATTTTTCTGAACAGAAGAGCTACCTACTAGAGATTTCCAACTTCAGCAATAGGAAGAACTCAACAAAGTCTTATTAGCTGACATGGATGACCAGGGACAGTGGATCTGTAGCAAGAAAAAGATGTAAAACAATTTTAAAATCTTTATGGAGGTATAATTCACATACCATAAAATTCACTCACTTAATGTGCAAAATTCATATATTCAGTATATCACCATGTTGTACAGACATCACCACTATTTAAACTTAGAACATTTTCACCACCTCCTAAAAGAACAAGATGAGTCTCTCTTCATTCCTGTCTCTCCTTCAGCCCTAGGCAACTAGCCTTTCTGTCTCTGTGGATTTGCTTTTTTGGACATTTCATGGAAATGGAATCACATGATATGTGGACTTTTGTGACTGGCTTCTTTTACTTAGCATAATGTTTTCCTGGTTCATTTATATTATGGCCAAATAATATTCTATTGTATGGATATACTACATTTCATTTATCCATTCAGCAGTTGGTGGACATTTGGGTTATTTCTTTTGCTGTTATGAATAATGCTGCTATGAACATTCATGTACAAGTTTTTGTGTGGATGTAGTTTTACAGTTCTCTTGGGTTTATAACTAGGAGTGCAATTGCTGGATCATATGGTAACTCTATGTTTAGCATTTTGAGAAACTGCCAGACTGTTTTCCAAAGCAGCAGCACCATTTTACATTCCCATCAATCATGGAGGAGGGTTCCAACTTTGCCACATTGTTCACCAACACTTGTCATTACCTGGTCATCCTAATGGGTGTAAAGTGGTAGAGAGAGATGAGATTTTGTTTTTGTTTTTATGAAAGGGAAGCATGAAGTGTTAAAAGGCAGTGAAACTTTAGGCTACTGTCTGCTGTAATCCATCAGCCAAAAGTTGTTTACCTGCTAAATAGTGAGGTCCGTGTTATACTGTGGCCACTATGTTGAAGGAGATTAAAATCTGCCTTTGGAAATTAAGTTATAAAGCTATAGAGGAAGCTGCCCGTCAAGGCAGTCTAGCAGATATGTCAGAGGGCTGCAGATGCCTGTCGCTGGGATGGTTTCAGAAGCTCTCTCAGGTAGTAAGTGAAGCTTGACTCAGGTCTGGAACAGTGAGTGAGGGGATGGCAGACAAGGTAACACCCCTTCCCCCGCATTTCTTATTTTCATTGCAAGTGGTGAAATACTACTAACCAAGCTCACAATAGGGCACCTGAAGTTGTTGATTGAGTCAGAATTTTTTTTAAAAAATCCAATAAGCAGAAAACCAAAAGGACAGGTGCATTGAGAAAGGATAAGGTGAAGTCAGGAGAGTAATTTCAAAACTGTTACTGCCTTAATGGTTTGCAAAGATTGTTTCAGCCAGGCGCCTGTCCTGTTCTTCAGCAGTGACCTGAAAACCACATTGTTTGTGTTCACTATTCATTGAAGCTAGCAAAAACTTGTTTAAACATTTTTTAAAGCTCTTACTAAAACACAAAAATAGCATCACCATAACTACTTTCAGCAATATTAACACATTGCTCTTGGGGATGCAAGATGTCTGAAGATGTTCAGAGGAGGGTTATTTTAAAAATTGGTTATATTTATGACTTGAATTGATTTTCTCTAGCCTATTTATTTTCTTTTATTTTTTAACCTTTTTCCCCCCCACAAAATTCTCTTCTAGGCTACATGACTCTCTGAAAGATAAGAACAATGTTATGCTGGGGATATTGGTCTCTGGGCCAACCTGGTATCAGCACCAACCTGCAAGGAATTGTCACTGAACCCCAGGTGTGCGGATTCATATCTGACAGGAGCGTCAAGGAGGTGGCCTGTGGGGGCAACCACTCCGTGTTCCTGCTGGAGGACGGGGAAGTTTACACGTGTGGTTTGAATACCAAAGGGCAGCTGGGCCATGAGAGGGAAGGAAATAAGCCAGGTGAGTGCACCTTGTCTGCCTTGACTATTCCCCAGCATGTGCTTAGCTGTCAGGGAGACTCCTTTGAACAGTGCAGGGATTTTCCAATGTTTGCATCCTTCATGTCTAATTAGAGCCTTTTAGTGGAAAAACAGGCTTTTTCTTTTTTACCTTATTAGATAACAAATATACTATCCATTACTAGGAGAGAGGAGGTGAGTAGTTAGTTCAGAGTTAGAGAAACAGCTTTTCCCCGGTCATGGGATACTAAGACATGATGACGGTTTTATGAACAGGATTATCCTCATACAATCAGTATCAGAAACTTTTCTCCCTGATTACCTGTTCATTCCTTTGTTTCTGCAGCATGCTTTTGTCAAGCATTTGGTACAGAGTATTGCTTGGTGTTATTAGTGGGGAGATGAGAGTGATACGGTGATGATGTGGCTCTGGTGACCCCCGATGGCAGGTGCTACTGTGGACATCTGTGTGAGGTCATCAGAGAATACACTGGAAGTGTGGTGGGGAAGGGCAGATTGACTCTGCCTATGGGGGTCATGTAGGAAGGATGAGGACAACTTAGGCGTGTGTGTGTGTGTGTGTGTGTGTGTGTGTGTGTGTGTGTTTGTGTGTATACACACATATGAATGAATGTGGCAGGCACGCCAAGCTTACCGCAGACTTGATGCTCAGTGGTATGGATATAAAGGTACAATACTTGTTCAGGGCATGTTGGAGAGTGTGGGGAGCCTGGGAAGAGAGGGTGATGGGAGATGATAAGCTGAAAAGATAGGGGGCTAATTAGTTTCCTTAAATTTATTTATAACAGGTGCCATGTATATTTAAAGTCTGTTGGTTGGAGTTTTTTTCCTCCTGTTTTTATATTTATTTGAGTTGGGGTCTCACTCTGTTCCCCAGGCTGGAGTGCAGTGGCATGATCAGGGCTCACTGCAGCCTCGATCTCCTGGACTCAGGCGATCCTTCCACCTCAGCCTTCCAAGTAGCTGGGGTTACAGGTGCACACCACCACGTCTGGTTAATTTTTAAACTTTTTTGTAGAGCTGAGGGTTCACTATGTTGCCCAGGCTGGTCTCGAACTCTTAGACTCAAACAGCCCTTCTGTATTGGCCTCCCAATGTGTTGGGATTGCAAGTGTGAGCCATTGCCTCTGGCCAACCTAATTTTACTTTTAAAGAATCTAAGTTTGACTCTCAGTATATGTGTAGCATGGAGTTATGAGGTACTTTTTGTGTGTGTGTGTTGGTGTCTCACTCTTGTTGCCCAGGCTGGAGTGCAGTGGCATGCTCATGATCACCGCATCCTTGACTTGCTGGGCTTATGCAATCCTTCTGCCTCAGCTTTCCAAGTAGCTGGAACTGCAGATGCACACCACTAGGCCAACTAGTTTTAGTGATTATTGTAGAGACGAGGGCTCACCAAGTTGCCCAGGCTGGTCTTGAACCTCCAGGCTTAGGCAATCCTTCGTCTTGGCCTCCCAAAGTGCGAGATTACAGGCTCAGCCACCATGCCCAACTTACTTTTTTTTTTTTAACGAGGTACTCTTCGTAGTGATGATGTGTAAATAAATGGTTCTCCTTTTGGTGGGAAATGACAAGGTAGGTAAATCTGAGGGGGCTTGCACATAACGTTTACCTTGTTTCAAAGAAATCACCTGTAGGTCAACCAGGGAAAGATGCTGGTTTATTAAAACTTACAGAAGGTATTGATGGCGGCAGGTCAGTGATGAATTCACACTTCGGAGCAGTACAGCAAGCAGTTTTATAATCAAAGCAATCATGCTAATCGTTTATGTTCCTATATGGTGTGTAGACATATTGATTAAATGTGTGGACTACATTGCTTTTAGCTTTGCTTGGTCACCTGCATCCCATGACTCATTACTGGGAATATGTATGTCCTTCAGAGACCAACCTTGGTCAGAGGCTGCTCCCTGAAGGAAGGGGCAAGAAGAAGCCAGGATAATGGGAACTAGTCCGTGTCCAGACAATACCCCACAGTAGGGTCTTGAATTGTGACCACATATCTGTCACACTAGCTATGGGTATGTGCCATTTTTGTTTACCTACTGTCCTTTTTATTCAATTCAGATCAAATCCATATGCTGAAAAAGCTTCATTAAAGAATAACTTTGCTGTCATTTCTAGAAGATTCTACTCTTTTATTTGACATCAGGATGAGCATTTCTTCTGTGACACTGGTGTCTTTTATATTTATTCCCTCCCATAGTAAGTGACTACTCCATAGTTTCCCTGCCTGACTGTCAGTATAAATTCATAATCATTAGTTTTTATGTTGGTCATTGGAAAAAAGACTGCAGGGCTTAAGCAAAATTGTGAAGCATGTGAAGTGTGCTTTGTGGACTTCCTCTTCCTCATTCTTTGCCCTGGGTTCCCTCGTGGAGCTGCCCGCCCCCAGTCATCCACAGGCCTGCTCATCTTTGGGCTTTCCTAACCTCTGGGCTCTGAGCTCTTGGAACGTGATTCCAGGATCACATTTGTAGGCTCATCTACAGATCAATCCCTCACATGTACAGTGCACCTGAGACTACAGGATTTCAAATGATTCTGTTGTTTACTAAAATAAAAATTAGTGCCACTAATTCCAAAATTAGTAAATCCTACTCATGTGTTTTACCAATTAATTTCATTCAGAGCATAATATTTAGCTCCATGGAGATGGCAGGGAGAAATTTGACTTTTACAAATGGTCTTTGTATTGGGAAAGATTAAAAGCCAAGGTTTTCCTTCTGGTCTCAAAATAAGCTCCTAAATGTGCTGTTTCCCTAGGTGAGAGTCATTGTGTGATACCTAAGCCTACAGAGGGATCAGTGGCAGGTCCCAGCCCAGCAGGCTGCTCTTTCCCCTCAGGAATGTCCATATTCAGCTAGGACTTAGGGACTTCACTCCAGTGATCCTTGAGGGACTTGTACCCACGTCAGCCAGCTTTTGAAGGGAGTGTTTTGGGAACTGGGCGGAGATCTTTCCAGTACTTCTGTACAGACAGCTCTGCAGTCTGATTAAACTTCATGGAGGCACCACCCTTTCTGACCTGAAACAGGGATTAGAGTACCTGCTCTTTCCTCAGTGGAGGCAGTCTGTGTAAATAACTGATGTTGGCATTCTGTCTGATGTCTGGCATTCTGTATCATGCCTCACAAGCCATGCTACTGTGCAATGTCACTATCTTGCTCTGGTACTGTCTCTGGAGTTACAGGGAGGACGCCTGAGCTGGGAGTTTGAGAACTGGGGTGTAGTCCTTCAACCTCTAGGAAATAATCGTGTGGCCCTGGGCAAGTTCCTTCCTCTTTCTGAGTCTCAATTCCCTTCCCTGTGTAAAAGGAGGAGACAGACTTCTTGTTCTAATATGGTAGCTCTTGAGGATGTGAATTCAAATGGTAAAGAAGACTCCACAAGCGACCTGCAGTCTGTGAAGGCCACCTCTTCCCACCCTCCCTTGCAGAGCCAGGTGCTCAGACGTGCCTCACTGCTCATCTGGATCTTGGAACCTGGGGTGAGAGGGTTCACCCTACGGAACACTGTGAGGCATACATCTGAGTGTCTTCTGACCCGGTTCCTGTGGGGCTCTTGGCGGGTGTTGGTGGGTCTCTGCACATGAGGGAGCCGCCCTGTTTCAGCTTGCACCTGGGCTGCCTCAGTCATCCTGCAGCTTCAGCAGGGCTGAGTGATTGCAGGCAACCCAAGCTAGAGGTGTACCAGGAAGGCGTTCTGATTTAGCCTCGGAATCCAGCCTGTGCTTCTGATCTAAATTTGGAATAAGCCAGACTCTAGTGTAAATTACAAGAGATTCCAGAAATTTCTGTTGTTGGTTAAGCTTGTCTGTTAATTATAAACTCCACAGCAGCTGTGGAATAGTGCCTCTTTGAATGGAAAGATTATGTGGGTGGGTGCCTCCCTCTCTTCATTGAACTTTTCCTTGGTAGGTGTGTTCTAAATCTGGGTACTGTTTGGGTTTGTTTTTAATCAGTAGGAAGAAGAGAAGGAGCTTGTTTTCCATGTTTGCTTATTGGGAACCATGACCTGGAGAGCCGATGGACAGGGCAGGGAAGTCCGTGACGGGCCTCAAATTAACACCGTGTCCAGATCCATTGACTTTGAAATATGAAGGATTTAAAAAAGTGAGTGTATGACTAGTTCCTCCAAGTCTTTGAGAATGTGAGGAAGTGAGTGGAAGGAGTTAATTCTGTGGTGGCCTACCTCCAAGGGGAAAATGTAAGGTTTCTTTTTCTTGCTTCAGCAGCTGTGTCTGCAAGTGGAGTAATAGTGGACCATCAACACCTGCTCTACTGACTGGATTTACTTTGATTCCTGTCAGGGCCTCTACCAGCATGGGTGTGGTGGTTATCTAGCACATGTCTGGAAAATTCATCTCATCGCCTTGAAACTTTATTTCCTGTTAAAATGTCAATGACCCTGGGAGCCACTTAATCTGACCTTGCTGAGGTGAAGAAAAGTTGAGAGAAGGTGGTGGTTCAAGAGACTGGGCAAGGCACCCAGGCCTTGAGTCTGCGCTGCCAGCCATCGGATGCCAGTTGCTGCATTCTGTCTCTTACAGGTACAGCTGCGAGGCACATGCATTCAATTTTTTGGGATACTTTCTCTAGATGTGCCAAAGAGTGAATACCGTTTCTGAAGGCCTTGGAGACCCCGTTCTTCCAATCCTTGAGAATATCTAACAGTTTCTGATTGCTGTTGCTGCCTTTGAAGCTACGGGTTTTCCTGGTACTGTCTCTGCTTCGCATGTAAGCAGTGCCCTGTATGACCAGCTTTGTATGTGTCTCTGCCTGTGATGAGGAGGAGGCATTTCAAGGGCACAGCAACTTCTGAAACTCCTGTTCATGCAGGCCACAAATATTTTGCCATTGTCAGGCAGCATAGGGTTCTAGCTTAAATGTGTCCATGACTCATTCATTTGTTCTCTGGCCAGTGGCAAAGAGGTCTGTGGTTCCATAGTCATTTTTCATATGCAGAGTATTCAAGCCCCATCTAAACTCAGTGTCCAACTTTAAAAAAAAGTATTGGATTATAACTCTTTTGCATATTCCTCTTTCATTAGGTTTTTTCACTCCTTTCCTCTTACCCTACATTCTGATATCAACTTTATCCCTCAAGTTAGAGAGAGTTTTGTTGACTAGACATATTCTAGGATTATTAGTAATTTTCTTATGTTTTTGTCCATGAATTTATCTTATGATTTCATAAGGTATAGAGTTATAGAGCTGGCATTATAGGAAGACTTCGTATGCCCTTCCCCCCACTTATAAATAAGGCAAGCAAACAGAACATGAGTTTTTTTTCTAAACGTTATTTTTTATAAGTGGTTAATTTATAACTGAGCATTAAGTCAATCTTGATCTCTCTTATTAAGTAAAATAGAGATTGGTTGCCCATAGACAAAAATTTTAAAAATCTACCTCCATTTACCATACCACACATAGTCCCACCAACCATATTGTAAACACTATTCTTTAGTGAGATGGACAGCTCTCTTTTTTCCATACATACTCTGATTTCCAAGATTGAGATTTTAGCATTAACGAATCCTTTGTTATTAGGGATGTCCAAATTTATGTCAGTGTCCTCTAATCGCTCTCCCTATCTTGATTAGATCAGAACTGTGGTAGGTGCACTTATTTAATTTAATCTTCTCTGACGCTGCTCAATTAAAAAATTTCTGCATGTACATCCCAGGAAAACTTTTCACAGCAAACCCCAAGGGTAACAATTTATAAGCAAGCCTAACATTTCTGTGCAACCCTGTCTGATTTGTATCTGTGATTGGTTCATTTTACTTCCTCCCGAGTGAGTTTCTCTCTTGTAGGTAATTTAATCCAATTCACATTCACATTTTGTATTCAGTCTGAGCATTTACATAATGCCCATCACCATATGTAATGGCTCTTCTGCTGTTTGATAAATGAGGTTTATAAAGCAGAATGTCCAAAAGCCTCAATTCCCCAAACTGTGGTTGCTCTTAACCGTGGTAGAAGTAATGCTGTTGACTAGCTTCTCAAATTGCTCTTGGGCATCTGAAGGACGCAGTAACTCTGCCATGTTAATCAGCTCTTGCTAAAAAGCAAACTAGCTGAGCAGAAAGAGAATTCCTGAGATGACTTCCTGTTACTGAAGAGCGCCTTTTCATGGTCCTAATTCAAATGTCAAAGGCAGAAGATGCCATAGGAAATGTTCAGATCTCAGCACTGACTTTTAGGTCCCATATTCCTTTTACTAGGAGTGGCCGGTGGTCCAGGAAGCCAAATGACCCTTTTTAATGGCGGTGATACGGTTGTAATCAAACCCAGTAGGATGTCTTGCCATTTTTGATAGCCAATTGGGTGGGTTTCTGGTTCAGAGGTCTGAGGATCAGGAGCAACTATCATTTAATGATTTCATCATCTGGAGTGATTATTCAAAAGTTATTTTTTTCTGTCTCTGGCACTCAGCCAACTTTCTTCAAAGATATTTGAGTGTTTTAGAAAATATATACTCATTAATGAGCATACTCATGAGTAGAGGTTTATTTGTGATTTAAACATCTGCAGTATTGCGTTCCAGTAATTAACGCAGTGGTTTGTATCATGAAATAAGAGTTCAGTTTATTTGTTAATTATAAAAATAGTTAACTATACATATTATAAGTTATCTTCATCTCTGATGTGCTTAGCATTTTTAAGCTGATTAATCCTCATGATAGTCCTGTAAATAGGTCAGCATTATTATTCAAGGTATATGTAAAGGAGAAAAGGGAGTTGACTTTGAGTCTTACTTGAGTACTGACAGTTTGGTTTTAATAATCCTAGAGTTTTGTCCACAGGCATTTTTTTTTTTTTTTTGAGTTGGAGTTTCACTCCATTCCCCAGGCTGGAGTACAGTGGCACGCTCATGGCCACCCCAGCATCGACCTGCTAGATTCAGGTGATCCTTCTGCCTCAGCCTTCCAAGTAGCCGCAACTACAGGCATGGGCTACCATGCCTGGCTAATTTTTGATTTATTGTAGAGATGCGGTCTCACCAAGTTGCCCAGGCTGTTCTCAAACCCGTGGGCTCAGTCAATGCCCTCACCTCGGCCTCTCAAAGTGCTGGGATTACAGACTTGAGCCACCGCGCCCAGCTGCACAGGTTTTGTTTTTTTTTTGTTTTTTTTTTTTTACCTCAGTCTAATTGGGAAGGCCTAATAAGATTTTATTCTCAAGCTGTTTTTGTTGTTTACATTTAATTTCCCCTCAGTACTTATAGAAGAAATAATAAACATATAAGCTTGGCCACCAAGAAACTTGTATTCTTTAGTTTACTGGTTAAATACCAATATAATCAGGGTACTTTGGTAAAGGCACTAAGAAACAATTTCCTTCTCATCTTGAAAGTCATCAGAATACTGTTTGTCAGCCTGCTCTTTTATGGCCTTTTGGGTACCAAATCAAAAGTACACACGATAATTCATATTTCAGGCTAATAACTTTTGCCTCACAATTTGCTTCTTGTTCTTTGTTTCTTTATTTCCTTGAATTATTTACTTCTTCTTCAGTCATTGATTCAGCAGATATTTACTGAGTGATTAGACTACTAACTTCCTCATTTGTTCTAGATACTGTTAGTATACAACAAATTTAGTGTGGATCTCACCCTTTGGATGTTTATAGAGTAGGTGGGAGTATAAGATATACTGGTAAAGGTTATATCATGCAGTACAGTGCATATCAAGCTGGTGATAAGGTCCTGTGTGTCAAAATACGAGTTATCCTGCAGTGAAGAGACAGGTCACCAACAGTGCTGAATTCTGAAAACAAGTGTCATCTTTTATACCCACACTCATTATAAGGTTCATGTTTATCTTTGGTTTGTAAGTTTGTGGGAGGAGTGAAGTCTAGCATTTCAGAGAAGGGGCAGTTTTGTGATGGTTTCAAAGTTCCAGGGATGTTCTGTGATTCTGGTAAGTCCACCCTTTAATTTTGAATTTTGGTGTTGCAATAGTAGTTTTGTAGTTGGTGATTTCGATAATCTCTCGTCTAGGTTTATAATCGGTGATCCTTATAGATCTAGGGTAGGTAGAATGTTTCTCAATTTATCAGTCCAGATGGGGTATCTTAATGTATTAGTCAGCTGAAATTTTACAGCTCTTCAAGAGCTACTGGAATTCTTTGTAAGTCTCCCTGAGCAAATGCCTTTTGCTAGCCTTTAATGTTGAAATCCTTGGCAACCCTCTGACAGATATATGGTCTCATATCCCTGTAGACTTCAAATCGTTTCTTCACTCATTATTAAAATGTATATTGAAATTTTGATTATAATTATTAAATGACTTACAACAACTAAAATTATCTAATTATGGAAGCAGTGTAATGAATGAAAGCATGGACTAGTTGGGTGACTCTGGAAAAGTTATTTAAACTCTCTATGTCTCAGTTTCCTCAGTTGTGAAATGAAGGTAATAATAATAAGTTTAATAAGTTACATGTTAGCTACTTGAAATAATGCCTGGCTTATAGTAAGCATTCAATTAGTAGTAGCTATTATTATTATTATTTGTAGTAGTAGTATTTTGTGTTAACACTTTCCACTATAATTTTTTTGATCCTGCTAGTCTAGCAAATAAATAAATAAATTCTTTACAAATCTATACAGTTTATATATGTATACAGATATACTCACATATAAATTGTGTTGACCATTTTTATAGGCTCCCTTAACACTGTAGGATCTGATGAATGGCATGGACATTCAAAGGGGGAGACTCTGTGAGGTGTGGTTGTTAAGGGACTGTATGCATAATTTGTTCATTTTTGAGTTTTAAAGCACAGTCTGTTTTCTTTATTTTCCATTTTTTGGGATTCTTTACCTTACTGTTGCCAAAAAAAGTACCTTGCAAATGTTGTGTACTCTATATATATAAATACTGATTATACCCATGTGAATGCACATGTGTATACCTTTTCTCTAGGCTGTTGTTAACATTGCCTCCGACAGCCTCATCCAGCATTGTAAAGATAAGGAAATCAAAGGAGGCCACTGTGGATATTCTGGCACACCAAGGACTGCCTTCCCTTGCTCCTGGAGGTCTTACAGTGGTTTGGCAACAATTAGCCAGGTAGTGTGGTCTTGCATAGACTCAGAAAATGAAGTGCAATCCTTGACTTCGAGCCCAGCTGAGAAGTTGCTTTAGGCTTCTGGTTAGCTTTGGTGGGGGTGAATCTTTGAATAGAGATATATCAGGGAGAGACCCCAAAAAACTGGAATTACATTTTTTTGGACAGTTGGCCCTTGTAGTATAGGATTCCCTACTAGGTAAGTGTTCTAGGAACCCATCAGCGTTAGTGTACCAGCTAGCATCGTGAGAGAGACTGCTACAGTGAATTTTTTAGGGGAGATTTTTTTTCCCCCCAGCACGTTTGCCCATTTCATGATGGGTGATTTACGAGCGCATCTGTTCGCACTGTGCTGTGTGCACCAAAAATGTCATGACCCCTGTGCCCCACCCTCCCTATTCCCGAGCAAATTTTTTTTTTGTTTCCCCGGCTGAAAAAAGTCCTCAAAGGCAACATTTTGCTGATGTGGAAGAGGTGAAACAAAAAACAGCAGAAGTAGTAAAAGGCATCAAAATTGGTAAGTTCAAAACTGTTTTGAGCAGTAAAAAATGCATCTTGATAGGTGTATTGCATCAGAATCCTTTGAAGGTGACTGAAGTTTAAACATGGAAGAATAAATACACAGTTTTTAATAAATAAATTCTGGGGTTTTTTTTTGGTCACCCTTGTAAACGACCTGAAAGAATGTAAGTGGTTTTCCATTCTGCAGTTGCTTAAGTCTTAAGAGATCACTGTAGAGTCTAAAACTATCTGATCCCTGTTTTTTGTTTTTTGTTTTTTTAATGAGCATGTGTCAGTCAGGATGCTTTCAGTTTCAAGTAACAGAATACTAAACTATCTGAGCTTGAAAAATGACTAAAATTTATTACTTTACATGAGAAGAGGTATTTCTGGGATTGGTTAAATAGGTGGCACAGTGACACTATCAGCCGCCCCATCTTTCTGTTCTGGGAGTAAAATTTTGTCATGAGGCAGAGATTTACTCTTCCTGCCAACTCTCCAGCCCACTGCTGTGGGTGTAAGATTTTTTGGGCCTCATTTAAAACCTGCATTTATTTCCCGCTTTACCTGCCCTGCCATGATGCTATATTTTTCAGGTGCCAGAATTGGCCTGTTATGTTGAAAGGTTGATTATTTTTTCCCTTGTGGTATTTTTCTGCTCTGCTACTCTGTTAACTATTGAAATGGAAACATTTTCAGTGGACTCACAGACTCTCTAAAGAAATAGGATTTACCTCATTAAAATTTGAAGGTGCAGTGATGACCACCTATAGTTCCAGCTACTCAAGAGGCTGAGGCAGGAGGAGTGCTTGAACCCAGAAGTTTGAAGCCAGTCTGGGAAACATATTAAGACCTTGTCTCCAAAAAAAAAGTGGGAGTCTGAGAACTTTCCGTGAGGTCTAGTCATAGCAGCGTCTCAGCCTGTTGACTCTTTTTGGGAGTTATTTGTACTGCTAGAAGGAGGATTATAAGGCCCTCTTTTTCCTCTTTTCAAAGTCATACTAAGGAAAGCTTGCAAAGCCCCCCCTTAACAGTAAAAAATCCCACTTTCCACTTCAGATAGATTTGCAGTAAGTCAGTGTCCACCATGTGAAACGAACCTTCCATGTATTGGTTTGGGATTGGACTTCATGCTATAGGAACCGCACTGATCTTGGTGAGAGTGAGTGGGTTGTGCTGATGGAGACATCAGGGTCTGTGTTCTGCATGCGCACAGAGACTGTTTGGGCACAAAGGCAAAATAGGAGCCCAGCAAGGTGGGGACTGGGGACTGTTATGCCTTCGGGCAGCAAATTCCCTGCTTTCCTCAAGGAAGTGATGGCAGCAGGCGGGCGGCGAATGCTAGGTCCTCTTCAGAATCAGCTGGAAGCGAGAAGTTGAAAACAGATTGGGGAGAAAAAAAAAGATGGGGAGACTGGAGATAGCAACCATGCTGAACTCACCAGGAGGCACAAGCTAGGTTCTCCCTTCCCTTCAGATGGAGGAAGAGGCTAGAGTGAATTGTGGAGTGTTTTTTGTTTACTTCCAGGTCACAGATGATAAGGATGCTTTCAAACTGGTTGACTGTGAATGGGAAGCTGAACGTTTGTGCATGTCTTTATGAGTGCTAACAACCTATGTCTTACCCATCTTTCTGTTCTTCTTTTGTCCCTGAGGGTAGCTTTTGAAGCAGAATGGCACTGGTAAGGCCTGCAGTACTTGCAATGCAGGGACATGAGTGGTGTATGGCTGTAGGCCTTCTGCTGACCACAGGCTCTGTGTTGGTTACCGAAGTGCTAGCTGTCTGTCTCCTTCCCTGTTCTGATTTGCTGGAAAGCCTGTGCTGCCCTCTCATGTAGAAAGGGGCTCATCTTTAGTCAAGGATTTGTAAATAGCTGTTTTCTCTATTTCTAAACTGATAAAATGTGATTAGGAGTGAGAAGGGATAGACCAGGGCCTGCAGGGCAATGAAGGATCTCTGTCTGTCTGTCTGTCTGTCTGTCTGTCTCTCTCTCTCTCTCTCTCTCTCTCTTATACACACACATGCACACATACACACACATTCCCTACACACATACCCCCTCTGGACTTACTGAGTGGAGGGAGAGTGCCAGTACATTTCACCCAAGCTTGAACAGGGCCCCTGTATCTACAGCATTTTTTTTTCTCAGCACTTTATAAACTCAAGGGGAAAAACAAACCCGAAGTCTCACTTCATCTCCTCACTGCCATCCCTTTGTTAAGTCACTTTATGAATAACTTTAACTACCTTGACTTAGATATTTGGGGTTAGAAAACAGCTAACACTGTTTCCAAGTTTGTTCAGTTTAAGTAGACTGTACACTTGGGCAGGTCACATCTGTTCCAGCCAGACAGAGGCATCTGGAGACCTTCTTAGACAGACCCCTCTGTGTCCAGCCAGGGGCGGTGCAGTACGTTGGTTGGAACCAACCAGGAAAGCTTTGTGACAGGGAAGACTGGAAGAAGCCAAAGACTTCCAAGCATGTTTGTCCTTGTTTGTTTTTAGTGTGTCTGCTCTGTGTTCCTTCCTCTGCCTGGCCATCATGGCAAGGAGGGTACAGCCACAGGCAAGAAGGAACCATGCTTCAGTCTTCTGTGTCACTTGTGCTGTTGTTCCCCTTCCCCTAGTTCATTCTTGACTCTGAATTTTGTATGTCACTGCTCTGTAATTTGCATATTTATATAAAGTCCTGGAGTACTTTGACTTTTTTTCGCCAGGCTTTTATGCAGAATTTATTTCTGGTCAAGATTGCAGTGCTGCACGGGTCAGTCAGGCAAGCGATGACAGAGTATTTCAGTGGAAAAGGGTGGTTTACTCCATAAATGGTGTTGGTATAATTGGCTATTTGCCTGGCATGCAGAACTAGACTTCTTGGCTCACTTTACACTCTAAAGTAAGCTTCAAATGTATAAAAGACGTCAATGTAAAAAAAAAAAAACTTCAAAAGTCATAGGAAAAAGATAAGGAAATGTGTTTAGAGACCTGAGGGTTGCAATGTGAGACAGGTAGTCCAGAAGCCTTAAAGGATACGATTGACAGGTTTGCATGAAAATTTTAAATGCTATGGCATAAGGCATCCATACACAAAGCCAGAAGGTGAGTGACAGACTGGGAGAAATAATCGCCACCAATGGCCAAGATAAAGTTTTTATATTTCTCATATTCTAGAGCTCCCATAATTTGATGAGAGAAAGATAAGCAACCCTGTAATAAAATGGACATTTTACAGAGGAGTACCTGCAAATGGCTGATGAATTTATGCAGATGTGTTCAGGAAAATGAAAATTAAAGTGGACTACCACCTTTTCATCATCCTTTTGATTGGCAAGACATTTTTTAAGAGTAATACTAGTGCTCACTCATGTAGGAAAATGGGTACTGCCGTGTGCTGATGGAGGAAGTGTGAGCTGCTGAGATCTTTTTGTAAGTCAACTGACTGTGTTTAGTAAAATTTAAAATGTTCATACCTTTTGAATGAGCGTTCCATTTTTAGGAAGATTCCTTATGCAATATAGTAGCATAGGGAAATATTTCTAGGTATGCTTATTGCAGCAATGTTAATGACAGAATAATGGAAGCAGACTACTCATCCTCTAGAGAATAGATGGAATAAATCTAATGGACAGTCACAAGATAAAACTTTAAATACCATCTTTATACTCTTGACTCACAAGTTATATCCAGCCTCAACTTCACCAAATTTCAGACATGATGTGCATTGAAAATCCCCCCTTGGATGTGCCATTGACTTCTTAAACGTAACATATCCAAAACCATACTGATTATACCTATTTCTCATCTGATCTTCTTCCTCTCTGGAAATGGCATTTCCATTCTTCAGGCCGAAAACCTTGAAGTCGTCCTTGATTTCTCTTGTTTTCTCTCACATTCCATCTAACTGTGTGTGTGTGTGTGTGTATATATATATATATAAAGAAAAAAAAGAAAAGTAAAACCAAAAACCCCATCTATGTAGGAGCTGTCTTGAGAAGATATACCCAGAATTGGATGCCTTTTTTCAACCTCTACTCCTGCCTCTCTGGTCCAAGTTACCATCACATCTTGTCTGGATCTGTGCAGTAGTTTCTAACTGTTCTGCCTGTTTCTGCCCTTGACCCTTTGCCATGCAGTCATAGTCATATTGTTAAATCATTCAACAGTTGGTTTCTCAGCTCATCTCTTTCCACTCTCCCATCTCTTACCACTCTTCCACCACTTTGCACACTCTGTCCTCAGGCCTCACTGGCTCCTCCTCAGAGCATTTACACTTGCTATTGTATAACACAAGGACTGTCTTCCTCCGGGTTCTCCATGGTTGATGCCTTTACTTCCTTCAGGCCTCTGGTCACATAAAAGGACACCTCTGCACTTCTCAAAAGAAGATATATGAGCAGCCAACAGATACATGAAAAAATGTTCAGCCTCACTAGTCATCAGGGAGATACAAATTAAAACTACACTGAGATACCACCTAACTCCAATCAGAATGGCCATCAAAACTCAAAAAATAACTGATGCTGGAGAGGATGTGGTGAAAAGGGAACACTTCTACACTGTTGGTGGGAGTGTAAACTAGTACAGCCTCTGGAAATCAGTGTGGTGATTCCTAAAAGATCTAAAAATCAACCTTCCATATCACCTCACAATCCCTCTACGGGGAATATACCCAGAAGAACTCAATTCACTCCTTTGGGAGGCTGAGGTGAGTGGATTGCCTGAGCCTATGGGTTCGAGACCTGCCTGGGCAGCGAGACCTCATCTCTACAATAAATCAAAAAATCAGCCGGG
>NW_007247132.1:657144-712558 GCF_000164805.1 Carlito syrichta
AAAAAAAAAAAAAAAAAGATACCTGCACACGTATGTTTATCGCAGCATTGTTCACAATAGTAAGAACATAGAACCAACTGTGGTGCCCATCAAAAGAGAACTGGATTGAAAAAATGTGGTCCATATACACAATGGAATATTATGCAGCCATAAAGAAGAGCAAAATCATGAACTTCGCAGTAACCTGGCTGGAATTAGAGTTTATAATACTGAGTGATCTGTCATAGAAACAAAGAGCTGAGTATCACATGTTCTCACTCATAAGTGGACCTTGAACAATACCGTAATACTACCGTAATACTTTATTGACAGTAGCGGGAAACGGGGGTGGGGAGGTGGGATCGACAGTAGCAGATATCTGCCTGGGGAAGGGGGGGCACACTTCATCAGCAGGGACACCTGCACAGTGAATAATTTTAAAATAAAAACTAGAAGAAGAAGAAAAAAATGTTTAAAAAGGACACCTCTGTTTAGTACTGTTTCTTGCCCTCCCTAGCACTGTATTCCCCTTCTTTGCTTTTTTTAATAGCACTTATCCCTATCTGATATCATACACACAAGCAAACACAATTTATATCTCACTCACTCCCCCATATTTGTGTAAGATCCATGAGAATCAGAGCATTGTTTTGTATCCTCAACATCTAGAACAGCAACATATGAGGACCTGAGAGCTTTTATAATTGCGGATCTGGTCATGGGAGTGCCTGTATCATAGGGTTGTTGTGGGGATTAATTTGAGGCAAAACCTATGAAGTTCTCTAAAAAATTTTTTTTAATTTCAATATCTTTGAGGAGTACAAGTAGTTTTGGTCTGGGTTTTAAGTGTACCTACCACCCCCGCCGGTGTACATTGTATCCGAAAAGTGATTTTGTTTGTCCTTTCAACACTTCTCCTTCCCCTTCTGAGTCTCCATTGTTTATTTTACTATTCTCTGTGCCTTTGCAGATCCTTAGTTTAGCTCCCACTTGTAAGTGAGAATCTGTGGCGTTTGGCTTTCTGTTCCTGAGTTAGTTCACTTAGGATGATGTTCTCCAATGCCATCCAAGTTGCTGCAAACACGTACACAAATGTGGTATGTGTATATATATATATATATATATATATATATCACATTTTCATTATCCACTGATCAATAGATGGGCATTTAGAAAACCTATAAAGTTCTTAAACAATTCCTGCCATGTAGAAAACATCAGTAATTTCTGGCTATTATTATTACTATTGATATAGTAGTTCTCCATGTGTAAACAAGTTTCTTACATGGTGGTGAAGCTCCTTGTTTCTTAATATTAGAATCACCTGGGCGGTTTCTTCAGCGTACAGATTTCAGGTCTTCTTCCCTACATTTTCTGATTTGAGTGGCAGGATGAACTCAGCCAGTCATGGTTGCTTAGAAAAAGTTTTCAAAGGGATTCTGATGATTTTTTTCTATTGTGAATTACTGCTTTGAAGACTTCACTCTGGGTGTTGACTACTCTTGGAAGCTTTTGTTAGGCATGCTTCATCTGGTTTGGTTATTCATCTTCTGCCCTTTCATAATGTGCTGTGCACAGTTTCATCATTGGATTTATTTCATTATACAGTAATCTTTAAATCTGCCTTGTGTTACAGACTTTGAGTCACTCTGGATGGATGGGTGGATGGAAGGATGGATGAAGGGATGGATGGATGGATAGATGGATGAATGGTTCAGTATTACTCAATGCATATTGTGGATATTACCTCTTCAGAGAGATGTTTTCTAACTCTGTTCACTCACTCACTTACATGCAGGCTGGGTTCATTTCCCCTCACATGGGCTACTATTAGGA
Source organism: Carlito syrichta (assembly GCF_000164805.1). Lineage (NCBI taxonomy): Eukaryota > Metazoa > Chordata > Mammalia > Primates > Tarsiidae > Carlito > Carlito syrichta. Next base: position 658,960 of record NW_007247132.1, read on the forward strand.
GCCTGCATGTCTCTTTTATTACACGACTGTAACTTGAGTTCATGTGTCTTGTTTGCTTCATCAGGAAACTTGGGTGCAAAACCATATGCTATTTATCTTTTCACCCTATTATTTTTAAGGAAATTTGCTTAAGATAAACATACTTTTTTTAGTGTAAGCACTTAATTGTTTTAAAACTAGCTTTATTGAGATAATTTTCATACACTAAGATTCACCAATAAGTGCACAATTTAATGAGTTTTGACAGTCAGTCACTGAGAGTCAGGTGATTGCTACCACAATCATGATAGAGAACATTTCTATCACTCCAAAAACTTCTCTTATTCCCTCTTATAGTCAATTACATCTCCCCACCAACTGTTTTGTCCCCTCATTTACTTTATGTTACTATCGTTTTGACTTTTATAGAATTTTATCTAAATAGCATTGTGTATTATCTTTTTTGTCTGACTTCTTAGGGTAATGCTCTTGAGATTGATCCACGTTGTTCCATGTGTTAGTAGTTTGTTTTTTGTTGTTGTTGTTGTTGGGTAGTATACTCATTTTATGGATGTATCATGTTGTCTCTTCATTCACCAGTTGATGGACATTTGGGTATTTTTGCCAGATTTCGGCTATTTTAAATAAAACTGCTGTAAACATTCAGGTTCAGGTTTGTGTAGACATGTGTTTTCATTTTTCATGGGTAAATTCCTAGGAGTGGATTCCTAGGAGTGGATTGTTCATATGGTAAGTGTATGCTTAACTTTGTTAACTATTTGATTTCCAAAGTGACTGTACCATTTTGCATTTCTTTAAGTGGCTTATAAGAGTTCTAGGTGCTTTTCACCATCACTTGGTATTGTCAGTCTTCTTAATCTTAGCCATTCAAATTGGTGTGTAGTATAATCTCATTGTAATATGGATTTCTCTAATGACTAATGATCAATTGCATCCTTTCGTGTGCTATTTTTTAACATTTGTACATTTTAACATTGAAAATAGCCAAATTGCTTGTCGTCTTTTTAAGATTTTAGAAAATATATTCAGAATAGAGAACTTTTATCAGAGAGGTGTTTTGCAGTTATTTTCTTCAAATCACTGGTTTTCTTTTTAATTTTCTTAGCAGTGTCTTTTGAAGATCAAAAGTTTAATTTTGATGAGGCCCAGTTATCAATTTTTACTTTAACAGTTGATGCTTTTTGTGTCCTAATAACGTTACCTAACCTACAATCACAGTGAGTGTGCTCTTGAGTTTCCTTCTTGAAATTTTAAAGTTTGGCTCTTACATTTAAGGCCCATGATTCATTTCAAGTTAATATTTTATATATGGGTAATATAATGGTTAAGGTTCATTTTTTGCATATAGATATCCAATTTTTAGCACAACAGTCAAAAGACAGTATTTTTTCCCCCGTTAAATTATCCTGGAACCTATGAAAGTTAATTGGCTATGTGTGTACTATTCTATTTGTGGACTCACTGTTCTGTTCACCTACGTGTCTGTTCTTAGTGTCACACTGTGTTAATTACTATAGCTTTATAGTAAATCTTGAAAGTATGTAGTTACAGATAGTGTGAATTCTCTATCTTTGTTTTTCTTTTACAGAATTTTCTTGACTGTTCTAGGTCTTTTGCTTTTGTATGTAAATTTAAGAATCATCTTTCAATTTATATAACAAAGCCTGGTGGAATTTTCATTAGGGCTGCACTGAATATATAGATCTATTTCGGAAGAATTTGCATCCTGACAATTTAGACTCTTGATTCATGAACATGGTGTATCTTCATATTAGTCTTCTTTAATTTTTTTCTCAGTAGTGTTTTGTATTTCTCTGTATATAGGTTTTTCACATAGTTTATTTTAAAATATTTCATATTTTAAAATTATGCATGGTATTTTTAAACAATCTGATTTCTAGTATTTTGGTAGTATATAGAAATAAGGTTAATTTTTGTATATTGGTCTTGAAATACTTTGTTGTGAGAGGCTGTGCTTGGTTTCAATGAATTTTTCTTGGAGATTCTTCCAAGGTGTTTGCCCATTTCATGATGGGTAATTTACGTGAACAACTTGTCCACACCTCATTGAGCATTTAGCAGTTTTTGACCAAATATGGCATGACCCCAATGTCCCACCCTCCCTATTCACCTGATCTCACTCCATGCAACATTTTTTTTTGTTTCCCATATTTTTGCCAATGTGGAAGAGGCGAAAGAAAAAATGGCAGAAGCACTAAAAGGCATCCAAATTGACGAGTTCAGATACAGTTTTGAGTAGTGGAAAAGTGTCTTGATGGGATATTGCATCGAAAAGAGAGTACTTTGCAGGTGCCTGAAGTTTAACATGTAAGAATAAATACACAATTTTTTATAAGTAAATTCCATTTTTGGGGGGCGTCCCCTGGTACATATCCATTGTAAAATGACTATTTATGGGGATATCTTAAATTAAAATCTTTCTTTCCGTCTTTCTGTCTTTCTTTCTTAACCAACATGATTAAAATTTTTTTTAAATTTTAGATTCAGGGGGTACATATACGTATTTGTTACATGGATACATTGTGTAGTGATGGGGATTGGGTCTCAGGTGGCCCATTCTCCAGATAGTGAACATTGTGTCCCGTTTCTGAACTCTAACCTCCCTCTCCCTCCCCCTTTATTGGTGTCCCTAGTGTCTATTGGTTCTGTCATTGTGACCATTTAGCTCCCACATGTGAGTGAGAACATGCGGTGTTTGGTTTTCTCTTTCTGAGTCAGTTTACTTAGGATGATGATTTCTAGCTCCATTCATGTTGCTGCAAACATAATTTCATTCTTTCTTTATGGCTGCATAGTATTTCATGGTATATATATAACACATTTTCATTATCCACTGATTGTTTGATAGGCATTTAGGTTGATTCAACATCTTTGCAATTGTAAATTGTACTGTGAAGAATGTGTGAGTGCAGGTGTCTTTTTTATATAACGACCTCTGTTCCTTAGGGTAGATACCTAGTAGTAGTATTGCTGGATCAAATGGTAGATCTATTTTTAGTTCTTTGAGTATTCTCCATACTGCTTTCCATAGAGATTATACTAATTTACACTTCCACCAATAGTGTATAGGTGTCACCTTATCTCTGCATTCATGCCAACATCTGTTGTTTTTGATTTTTTAGTAATGGCCATTCTGACAGGTTTAAGATGGTATCCATTCTGGCTTGAGTTTCTATTTCCCTGATTATGAGAGATGTTGAACATTTTTTCATATGTTTGTTGGCCATTTGTTTATCTTCTTTTGAGAGATGTCTGTTTGTGTTGTTTGCCCACTTTAAAATGGGATTATTTGCTTTTTTCTTGCCGATTATCTTGCTGATTGAGTTTTTTGTGGATTCTGGATGTTAGTCCTTTGTTAGATGTATAGTGTGTGAATATCTTCCCCACTCTGTAGGTTGCCTGTTTACTCTGTTGATTATTTCTTTTGCTGTACAGAAGTTTTTTAGTTTAATTAAGTTCCACTTATTTATTTTTATTTAAGTTGCATTTGCTTTTGGGGTTTTAGCCATAAATTCTTTGTCTTGGCTGATGTCTAGGTTTTCTTCTAGGATTTTTATGGTTTCTGGTGTAATGTCTTTAATCCATCTTTAAGTCTTTAATCCATCTTGAGTTGATTTTTGTATATGGGGAGAGATAGGGATCAATTTTCATTTTTCTTCATGTAGCTGTCCAGTTTTCCCAGCACCATTTGTTGAATAGCGTGTCCTTTCAACAAGTGTATGTTTTTGTCTGCTTTGTCAAAGATCAGTTGGTTGTAGGTATTTGGGTTTATTTCCAGATTTCTCCATTCTGTTCATTGGTCCATGCATCTGCTCTTGTGCTGGTACTATACTGTTTTGGTTACTACAGCCTTGTGGTGTAACTTGAAGTCGGGTAATGTGATGCCTCCAGTTTTGTTCTTTTTGCTTAGGATTGCTTTGGCTATTTTGACTCCTCTTTTATTCCATATGAATTTTAAGATTGTTTTTTCTAATTCTGAAAAATAACAAGTAACAGAAATAACAGTAGTTGGATAGGGATTGCATTGAATTGTGAATTACTTTGGGTAATATAATCATTTTAATAATGTTGAGTCTTCTGTCTTCCAATCCATGAGCATGGGATGTTTCTTTATTTGCTTGTGTCCTCTGTAATTTCTTTCATCAGAGTTTTGTAGTTCTCCTTGTAGAGATTTTTCACCTCCTTGGTTAAATACATTCCTAGGTATTTTAGCTTGTAAATGGAATTGAGTTCTTGATTTGATTCTCAGCTTGACTGCTATGGGTGTATAGCAGTGCTACTGAACTTGTGTGTGTTGATTTCATAGTTATCTATTTGTTTCAGGTGAGCTATCTTAGCTTTTCACTTTTAAGGAATTTATCTGCTTCATCTGACTTGTCAAATTTATTGGCATAAAATTTTCATAATATTCTCTTATCCCCTTAGTGTCTATGAGATCTGTTTTTCTGGTATAGGTCATTTGTATCTTCTTTCTTTGTCTCTTGATTAGACTGGCTAGAGATTGATACATTTTACTGATATTTTTAAATAATTAATTTTTGGTTTCAATGATTTTTCTTATTTCGTTTTCTGTTTCAGTGATTTATGCTGACATATTAATTTATTCTTTCCACTTTATGTTTAGTTTACTGTATTTTTTCTAGTTTTTAAGTGTGGAAACTTAAATTGCTGATTTGCAACTTTTATTTTGGTAAGCATTTCATGCTAACATACCCTTTTAAACATCATTTTAACTGTATTCCACAAACATTAATTGGATGTTTTTAAAATTTAGTTCAAAATACTTTGTAATGCTTCCTTTGTGATTTCTTCTTTGATCTAAGATTATTTATAAGTGTGTAGTTTAATATCCAAATAAATGGGTATTTTGCTGATATCTTTCAGTTCACTTCTAGTCTAATTCTTCTTTTGTCAGTTGGCCCTTTGGAACTGAAAGCTCTGTATCCACAGATTCACCCAACTATAGATAGAAAATACTGAGGAAAAGAAAACAATACATATTTTAAAAACTAAACGCTGTAACACTATAACAAATATTTACTTAGCGTTTACATTGTATTAAGTATCATAAGTAATTTAGAGATGACTCAAAGTATATGGAAGGATGTATGTAGATTTTATGCAAATACTATGCCATTTTATAGAAGGAATTTGAGCATCCATGGATTTTGGTATCCATGAAGGATCCTGGATCCAAGTCCTGCAAATACTGAGGGATAACTGTACATACTTTGTATGATTTCAGTTCTCTTAAATTTATTGAGTTTTTTTTTTTTAATGGCTTAGAATATGGTCTGTCTTGGTGAATGCTCTGTGTGCATCACCAGTTGAAAAGAATGTGCATTCTCTTCTTGATGAGTGGGGTGTTTTTATTAATGAAAGTTAGGCAAAGTTGGTTGATAGGTGTTGTTCAGGTCTTCTGTATCCTTACTAATTCTGTGTGTACTTGTTCTATCAATTACTGAAAGAGTGATGTTAAAATCTTTGGTTATCATTGTTGATTTCCTTATTTCTTCTTTTGACCCTATATGTTTTTGCTACATGAATTTTGAAGCTCTGCAACTAGGTATATACACATTTAAGATAGTTAGGTCTTGATGAATTGACCCTCTTAACATCGCAAAATGTAATTCTTTATCCCTGGTAATATTCACTATTTTGAAATCTACCTTTCCAAGTATGAATAATTTTAGCTTTCGTTGGATTAGTGTTAGCATGGTAATCTTTTTCTGTTCCTTCAATTTTTCTGTATCTATATTTACAGCGGGATTTTTTTAAAGGCAGCATCTAGTTGAGCCTTGCACATTTGTCCAATCTGACTATCTCTGTCTTCTAATTATATATACTTTTTTTAAAAAAAGAAGAGGACTAGAATTCCAAAAATAAAGTAGATGAATTTCAATGCAGGGATGTTTTGTTTTGCTGTGATAAAATTTTATCTAAATCTGTAAAACTTGAGTGGGATTAGCTATCTTTGGCAAGTCCTTCCGGAAGCATCTCATCTTACATTATAATCTATAGTGGCATTATAAGATAACATACATTTTAAATAGTCACTAAAAAACAATCAGCCAGCTTGGGAATGGCTTCTTGTTGTTTAGTCACATTGGATGAATGTGATCTGAACAGCTGAAAAAAATATGAATAGGAGAGGGAAGTGGTTAAGAAGTCCTTCAAAAACTTAAAAAGATGTAATTTACTTAAAAACATGTAATTCTATGTTACATGTGTGATGCATACATGTTTATTGCTTACCATTTATATACCCATAGGCAAAAAGAAACAGAAATATTTCTTTATGTCTGCCACCTTGAACAGGAAAAAAAAAAATGATATTACCTTGGTTTATATCTTTCCAGCATTTTTTAAAATCAATGTAATTTTTAAAATGAGGTCATATCAGAAATACCACATTGTAACCTACTTTTCTATCTCATGAGTATTTTTCTATGATGATAATGTTCATACTGAACTATATCAACCTTTTAAATTAAATTATATTTTCATTTTATAATATGTAATTCAAATAAATTTATAATTTTCTTCCTGTTGCTAGCAATGCAGTGTACGTTATTTCTTTAGGATACATATGTAGAAATACAGCTGTTGGATCAAAGGACATTCAAAATTCTAAGGCTTATGGTATATTATCAAAATGCCTGCCTTAAAGTTTGTACTGATATGTAGCATACTAATATTAGGTATCTACTTATTTATTTTTTGCAGGATGTAGATTGGATTTGTATCATAACCTCCATTTTCTAGTTCTTCCTTCATTTTTTCTAAAACTTCTTATTTCTATATTTTTGATTTGATCAAAGATAAAGTTTACATTTACCACACTTTAAGTGCTAAGTCAAAAATAGAGACTTTTGCATAGTCTCTTTGAAAAGAATTAAAGTGGTATTTTGTGACTTAATAGAGAGAGCTTTTTATTCTTTTTTTAGGTCAGTCCATGGGTATTGACTGCCTTCCAAGGAGGCCAAAGTTAAAATATTTGAGCTCTAAGTAGGCAGGATAGTACTAGTGGCTAAGTGGTAAAAATTGGGAGAGGTAGTTTTGATTCTGAATGAGAATAAATATTCTGTGTATGTTAATGGATCTAGCACAGATTATTTTCTAAATGGACCTATCTTAGTTCTGTCACTTCCCTGATCATGTATCTTTTGAAAATGTTTATTTTCTCCATTTCCCCCATAATGAATGATGATACTTTGAAATGCCTGTGAGCTTTCCCAGTGATTTAGAAGTAATCGGGTTATGTTTCCCCTCTTTTCATATGAATTATAGCACTGTAATTTGTAACTTTGGTATTCATGACGACATCTTAAAGTCTGACTTTTATGTTTTGATTATTAAAGACTTTCTATAGTCAGCACGAGTTTCCTACATCCATGTTACACTCTTGCATAAAGATCTGGGAAGGCTTCTTCCTGGAGCTTACACTCTAGTTCTTGTAGGTACCCAGGCAGGCTGTAGTTGTACAGAAAAGGAAAAATCTATGAAGGAAAAAGTATACGTGGTAGCACATGAGCTAAACTTTGAAGGGTTGTTACTATTTTGTGCCTGAGGATTTTGCTTTCAGCCTTCTTGGAGGGGTCCGAAATTATCACCTGGAGGTGTTATGCATTTAACTGTATACAAAGTTGTACATACTGCTGTATCATCAAAGCAAAGGTTCTTTCTGCTTTTAGGATTCCTTCTCCCAGAGCCCACAGGTAGTTTTCTAATATTTGTAGTTTTTCTCTATTTAAATCCTTTTAAAGCATTAGGTTCTGCTGTGGTTGGCAATTCTGAGCTCCTGAAAATAACTGAGTCACTGCAGCTAATATTATTCTGACTTGTGGAGTGCTGGTGACTCAAAACCACAAAGCCTCCTCCCTTCCCAGTCTCTGTGATAGGTCTCCGTAGGTTGGAAGTGACTTAGTCATTGTATCTGGCTTATTACATTTGAAGGCATATATGGTAAATTTAGATTTGTGGTGCTAAAAAGAAAATATTATCAGAAACTTTTTTTATAGTTTATAAGTGTTTTGGGGTTTTGTATATGTACATGAAGGCCCAAGGTAAAGTCTCTTATCCCTAAACTGAGAAATATGACTCTGAATGCTGTCATAACTGATCTCTCTCTCTGATTCTTTAGTTGATTAGATTTGGCTTAATTGTTTAAAGTTGGTCAGTAATACTTGGGATTAAGCAAGTAAGCATTTGATATGCCCATATAACTTAAATGAAGCATTTGCTGCTCGTAGATACTGTCTACCTCCAGGAATTAAGCCCTTCAGTATGTAGGAAGGTTAAGCCCACTGTTAGTTTTGAAGCATTCATGAGAGAGCTGTAACTTTGATTTTTTTCATTTAGCCATGTTGAACAAAGGCAGTTTTTGGACTTTCTCTGATATTAAAAAAAAGAAAAACAAAACAGTGAGGGAAAAATGTGTTATTTAATTTTATTTATTTATTTATTTATTTTGAGTTCGAGTCTCACTCTGTCACCCAGACTGGAGTGCAGTGGCTGGGAGCGGCCACTGCAGCCTCGACCTGCTGGGCTCCGGCGATCCTTCCGCCTCAGCCTTCCAGGTAGCTGGAACTACAGGCGCGCGCTAACACGCCCAGCTAATTTTTGATTTGTTGTAGAGATGAGGTCTCACCAAGTTGCCCAGGCAGGTCTTGAACCCGTGGGCTCAGGCAATCCACTCATCTCAGCCTCCCAAAGGCGCGGGATTACAGGCTGAGCCACCGAGCCTGGCAAAAGCGTTATTTTAAAAGTCTGGGCTGGGTGTGGTGACTCAAGCCTGTAATTCCAGCACTTTGGGATGCCAAAGTGAGCGAATCGTTGAGCCCATGGGTTCGAGAACAGCCTGGGCAACTTAGCGAGACCTAATTTCTACAAGAAATTAAAAAATTAGGTAGGTGTGGTAGCGTGCGCCTTTAGTTCCAGCTATCTGAAAGGCTGGGGCGGAAGGATTGCCTGAGCCCAGCAGGTTGACTCTAGGGTTGCCCTGAGCATGCCACTGCACTCCAGCCTGAGTGACAGAGTGAGACTCCAACCTAAAAAAAAAAAAAAAAATCTGGCTCTGTGTTTCCAATTCTGGGAGGGATGGGTAAGTGTATTTTTTCCTGTTTGTTTTACTGAATGCAGCTATGAAACCTGAACAGAATGCAAAAAGCAGCTATTTAGGACTCTAAAAAACAAATAGTAGCAGGTAGATTGAAAGAGAAGACTAGATTCGAAGTACCACTGGCAGGGAGTTTATAATTTTTTCCCCTGTCATCCTTCTGTCTAGAGGCAGGTACTGCTGCAGAAGTCCATGGGTGAGGACTCAAAAGGAGCCCAGGAAACCTGAAAGTATGAGGGAGAGAATAGAAAGGGAGGGTCAGTTCCAGGTAGTTGTCTCTGAGTTCCTGGGCTCACCCCTGGGCTGTGCATGCATGGGTCTTGTTCTCCTTAGCATATAAATGGCCTTTGAGAACTGAACTAATGGAGAGAGCGCCACCCAGACTGGCCACTGTGTGTTGCACACAGGGCACACATTTGTATAGCAATGCAAAGTCTCTGAAAAATTGTTAACATTCTCCAGAAGATTTAAAGAATACCCAGAATCTTATACAAGATGTTCAAAATGTTCATGGTACAATCCAAAATTACTCAGCATATGAAAAACTGGGAAAATCTTAACTTGCATGGGAAGAGGTAATCAGTAGATACTAATATAGGATGACATAGATGTTGGAATTATCTGACAGACTTTAAAGCAGCTGTTACACAAATGTTCCAGCAAGCTGGCCCAGACACTTGTGAAACAAATAGAGAAATAAAATTCTCAGCAAAGAAGTAGATGATATAAAGAACCGTCACAAGAGATACTAAAAAGACCCCCAGAATTCTCTTTTTTGGAGGGTTGGCACCTTGTAGTACAGGCTTCTCCTGCTAGATTTAGTGTTCTAGGAACCCATCAGCATCTGTGTACCAAGTAGCGTTGTTGTGAGAGGCTCCATTGGGCTTCAGTGAATTTTTTTTGGAGATTCTTTGAACACATTTGCCCATCTAGTTAGGAGCACACCTGCCCACACTGCACTGAGTGTTCAGCAGTTTTGGGCCAAAAATGGCATGACTCCCGTGCCCCACCCTCCCTAGTCACCTGATCTCACCCTGATCAACTTTTTTTGTTTCCTCTGATAAAAAATGTCCTTAAAGGGAAACTTCTTGCTGATGTGGAAGTGATAAAACAAAAACAGCAGAAGCACTAAATGATATTCAAATGAATGAGTTCAAAAACTGTTTTGAGCAGTGTAAAAAAGCATCTTGATAGGTGTGTTGCATCAAATGGAGAATACTTTGTAGGTGACTGAAGTTTAAACATGGAAGAATAAATACACCATTTTTCTAAATTGATAAGTTCTGGTTGTTTCGGGTCCCCCCTCATACAATAACTGCAATAAAGAGCTCACCAAACGGCCTCAATAGCAGAATGGAGATGATGGAGGAAAGAATTCATAACATTTTAGATCAATGGAAATTATGCCACAGATGAAAAAAGATTGGAAAAAAATGAGCAGAGTCTTAGGGACTGGTGGGACAAGAGTAGAAGGTCAAATATTTGTGTCTTTGGAGACCCAGCAGGAGAGGACAAAAGATGTGGCGCTGAAAACAATAATGACTGGAGTTTCCAAGTTGACATAAGACATAAGTCTATACATTCTAGAAGTCCAGTGAACCCAAGCAAGATAAACCCAAAGAAACCTACACCCAGACACATTATAATCAAACTTCTGAAAGTGAAAGACAAAGAAAATACTTGAAAGCAACCAAAGAAAAACAACATATTACTTACAAGGAAACAATGGTTCAGACAACTGTGGATTTCACACCAGAAAGACCATAAATAAGTGGCACAGCATTAAAAGTACTAAAATAAAATAACTGTAAACACAGAATTCTATATCTAGCAAAAATAGCCTTTGTAAATGAAGGTGAAAAAAGGTGTACTAAACAACAGCTAAAGGAGTTTTTTTGGACAGAAGGGAATTGATACTAGAAAGAATATTGGAACATCAGGAGTAAAGAAGAACAACAGAAATAGTAAATATCTGCATAAATATAATAGACTCTCCTCTTGAATTCTTAAAAGTATATTTTGTAGTTGAAAGCAAAAATTCTAACACTGTGATGGAGTTTTCAATGTATAACCTACAGGGGGAGAATGCAGTAAACTCTGGGAAGAAAAATATAGATATTGTAATTCCTAGAGCAATTACCTAAAAAAAACTTATACAAAGAGATATGATAAAGAACACAATAGATAAATCATAAGGGAATACTGAAAATATTTAACTTACACAAAAGAAGGCAGGAAAGAAGAAATAGAGCAGTGAAAAGCAAAGAGAACAAACGGAAAATCAGTAATAAAAAGGTAGGTCAAAAATCCAAGTGCATCAATAATTATCTTAAATATAGATAGTGTATCAATAATTATATTATAGTCTAAAGAAAACAAAACATACAGAGATTATCATATTAGATTCTAAAAAATAACCCAATCAGTCATATGTTTTGTATAAGAAACTGATTTCAAAATAGTGATAGAGGAAGGTTAAGTTTAAAAGAATTCAAAAACATGTAGTATGTAAATATTAATCAGAATTAAGCTTTAGTGAGTAAAGCTTAAATTTTCACCAAGAAAATTACTGGGAACAAAGAGGAACATTATGTCATGATTAATGGATCAATTTAACAAGAAAACATTACAGTCCTAAATGTATATGTACCTAACAACTGAACTTCAAATACATGAAATAAAAGAAAAACAGACAAATCTACATCTGATATTTGGAGACTTTTAGCATTCCTTTTTCTGTGATAAATGGCACTTGTTGATAGAAAATCAGCAAGGATAAAGAAGTACATTATTAAACCAGTTGGATAGAGTTGATATTTATAGAACAGCAGAATACATATTCAAGTGGCTATGGAACATTCACCAAGAAAGACTATATTTTGGGTCATAAAACAAACCTAAACAAAGTTTAAAGAGTTGGAATAGGCTGGGCATGGTGGCTCAACCTGTAATCCCAGCACTTTGGGAGGCCGAGGAGAGGATTGCCTGAACCCGTGAGTTTGAGACCAGCCTGGGCAACTACGATAAATCACAAAAACTAGCTGGGCGTGGTGGCATATATCTATAGTTCCAGCTACTTGTAAAGCTAAGGTGGAAGAATCACCTGAGCCCAGCAGGTTGAGGCTGCGGTGGCTGTTAGCGTGCCGCTGCACTGGACAACAAGAGTGAGATTCCAATTAAAAAAAAAAGAATTGGAATAATTAAAAATAAACATACTTTTAATTATGACTATGCTAGAGTTCAACTAGAAATCAATAACAGAAAGATAACAGGAATGTCTTCAATTCCTTAAAAATTATGCAACACACTTCTAAATAATCAGTGGGTCTAAAAAGGACGTTGAAGGGAAATATAAAATATTTTTAACTGAAAGAATATGAAAATACAATATATCACCATTTGTGGGATGTAGCTTAAGGCAGTTCTTAGAACTTTATGGCATTAAAAGCTTATTTAGAAAGATGTCTTTAATCAACAATTTAAGCCTTCACTTTATGAAAACGCAAAAAAGAAGAGTGTAATAAACCAAAAGTAAGCAGAGGAAAGAAATGGTAATGACAAAAATAGAAATCAATGAAATTGAAAATAGAAAAACAAAAGAGAAAAATAAAGTGGGGCCAAAAACTGGTTCTTTGAAAAGATAGTAAAATTGATAAGCCTTTTAACAAGAGAGACAAACGAAAAAAAAAAAAGAAAACACAAATTACCAATATCAACAATGAAACAGGGATATCGTTATCCTGTAGACCCTGCTGACATTAAAAACTTAGTAAAAGAATGTGACAACAATTCTGTATATAACAATTTAACAGCTTAGGTCAAATGGAAAATTCCTCCAAAATCACAATCAAAAAGTTACCCAAGATGAAATAGGCAATCTGTATAGGTTATCTGTAACCATAAATAATTGAATTTATTGTTTAAAGCTTTCTTTAAAAAAATCTACAGGTCCAAATGGTTTCACTGCCAAATTTTACCAAGCGTTCAAATAAAAAATAACACCAGTTTATTTAAATCTCTTCCAAAAAATAGGAAAGTCTGAAGAGGAATATTGCAGTTGATGCAGAAAATAGCATTTGACATTGCACAACATTCATTTATGAGAAGAACTCTCCTGAAGAAGACACTGGAGTAGAAGGAAACTTTCTTCAGCTCACGAAGTACTACTACAAAAAAATCTTATTTGAGTGGGACTAAAAAAAACCAGAATAATCTTTTTTTTGGAGGGCTGACCCCTTGTCATACAGGTTTTCCCTTCAAGGTAAGTGTTCCTGGAATCCATCGACCTCAGTGTACCAGCTAGTATTGTTGTGAGAAGCTGCGTTCAGCTTTAATGAATTTTTTTTTTTTTTTGAGAATCTTTCAACACATTTTCCCATTTCATGATGGGTGATTACGAGTGCATCTGCCCATACTGCACTCAGTATTCTCTAGTTATTGACCCCAAATGGCATGAGCCCCATGTCCCACCCTCCCTATTCACCTAATCTCACCTTGAGTGACTTTTTTTTGTTTCCATGGATGAAAAAAGTTCTCAAAGGGAAACTTTTCCCCAATGTAGAAGAAGTAAAACAAAAAATGGCAGAAAGACTAAAAGGATCAAAATTGACGAGTTCATAAACTGTTTTTGAGAAGTGGAAAAAGCATCTTGATAGGTGTATTGCATCCAGCGGAGAGTCCTTTGAAGGTGACTGAAGTTTAAACAAGTAAGAATAAATACACAATGCTTTATAAATAAATTCCAGGATTTTTTTGGGTCCCCCCTCATAGCTATGTCAAACTAATGTTTAAATTCTTGCTTTCAAACTAAGATTTAATTCTTGCTTTCAGTTCATTTGGGCTGCTGTAAGAAAATTACCACAAACTGGTTGACTTGTAAACAACAAACTTTTATTCTCATGGTTCGGGAGACTGGAAGGTCCAAGATCAAGGCACCGGCAAATTTCTTGTCAGCTGAGGTCACTCTTCCTCATAGATGGTATCTTTTGGCTCTGTCCTCATATGGTGAAAGTGGCTAACCAGCAATCTGTGTTCTCTTTCTTAAGGGCACTAATGACTTCCCAAAAGCCTTCACTTCCTAACACCCTCACCTTGGTAATGATTTCAACATACAAATTTTGAGGGGATATAAACATTCAGACCACAGCACTAAGATTAGGAGCATGGCAAGGTCGTCCACTCTCATTACTCATATTCAACATGGTGTTAGGAGTTCTAGGCGGTATGATAAGTAAAGAATAAGAAAAAAGCATGCAAATTGGAAAGGATTTAAAAAACTGGCCCTACTCACAGAAAAAAAAATATTAATCATATTGAAAATGTCTACATTGAATTTTTTATTTTTAGTTGAGTTACCCAGGCCGGAGTGCAGTAGCATGACCATGTCTCACTGCGAGCTTGAGCTCCTGGGCTCAGGTGATCCTTCTACCTAAGCCTCTTGAGTAGCTGGGACTATAGGCACATGCCTCCATACTCAGCTCATTTTTTGATTTTTTTTTTTTTTTTGAGTCGGAGTCTCACTCTGTGGCCCAGACTGGAGTGCAATGGCACGCTCAGGGCCACCGCAGCCTCGACCTGCTGGGCTTAGGTGATCCTTCCACCTCAGCCTTCCAAGTAGCTGGAACCACAGGCGCATACCACCACGCTCAGCTAATTTTTCTGGATTTATTGTGGAGATGAGGTCTCATCCAGTTGCCCAGGCTGGTCTTGCCTTGGCCTCCCAAAGTGCTGGGATTGCAGACTTGAGTCACTGCGCCTGGCCTAACTTTTTGATTTTTAAAACCTTTTACAGAGACGAGGTCTTGCTATTTTGCCCAGACTGATCTCGAACTTCTGGGCTCAAACAATCCTCCGACCTCATTCTCCTAAAGTGCTGAGATTACAGGCAAGAACTACTGTGCCCAGTCTACAATGACAACTTTTAAAACTAGAAATAGTAAGTTAAACAGATTTTTAGAACTCAAAGTCAATACACAAAAATCAACTGTTTCTGTTTATTAGCAATATGCAATTGGAAACTGGAAAAAAATACAATACTTAGGTACAATTCTAACAAAACGTGTAAGATCTATGTGCTGAAAACTACAGAAGTCTGACAAAAGAAATAAAAGACCTACATATGAGGAAAGACATATTGAGTTCATGGATTGAAACACTCTTTTAAGGATATAAACAAGCTGAACGTTTATATGGGAAGGTAAAGAAACTAGAGTCACCAAAGCAATTTTTTGTTGTTGCTATTGTTTTTATGTTAATATTTTTCCTTTTTTTTTTTTTTGATTCAGGGGGTACATGTGCAGGTTTGTTATATAGACATATTGTGTGCTGGTGAGGCTTGGGCTTCTATTGAGCCATCACCCAGGATGTTGACATGATGCCCAGTAGGTAGGTTTCAGACCCTGCCCCCACCTTTAGGAGTACCCAGCGTCTCTTGTCCCCATCCTTGTGCCTTAAGCATACAATGTTTAGCTCCTGTTTATGAGGGAAACATGTGGTATTCAGTTTTCTGTTTCTGTGATAATTCGCTCAGGATGATGGTCTAATAGCTGTATCCAAGTTGCCACAAAGGACATGAGTTTGTTCCTTTTTATGTCTGCGTAGTATTCTATGGTGATATGTACCACATTTTTCTTATCTATTCCACCTCTGATGGACACCTGGGTTGGTTCCATGTTTTTGTATTGTGGATAGTGCTGTGTTACACACACGTGTGCAGGTGTCTTTTTGGTAGAGTGATTTATGCAGCAATTTTGAAAAGTAAAAATCAAGTGGAGGGAATCTCCTGATTTTAAGACTTACTGTGAAGGTACAGTAATCTAGGCAGAGTGGTACTGACAAAGGCGTAGACACAGTTGAATGGAACAGAAGAGGAGTACAGAAATACACTCGTACAGATGTGGTCAATGGTCAATTGACTTTTGATAAAGGTGCAAAAGGGATTCAGTGGAGAATCACTTGTTTTTAACAAAGTATAGCAGAGCACCTGGGCATTCATATTTTAAAAAGAAAAAAAAAAAAGAACCTTAATCTAAATCTCACATCTTATTTAAAGAAACTAACTCAGAATGAATTATAGATCTAAATGTAAAATGGGAGACAGTAAAATTTCAGAAGAAAACAGAGGAGAAATTCTTTATGACCTGAGGTTAGGCAAGTAGTTCTTAGACCTAACAGCAAAAAACATAATCCATAAAAGGAAAAATGGATACAGTGGGCCTTCTCACAAAATTTTTTCTCTGTGAAAGACACCATTAAGTGAATGAAAAGACAATCTACAGCTGGGAGAAAGTATTTGCAAATCATGTGTCTGACCAAGGAACTTGTACCAGAATATATTTTTCCCAAAATCGACTTAACAATAAGGAAATAAAAATTTCAATAAAAAAATTGGCAAAAACTTTGAACAGACACTTCACCTAAGAGGATGGATGGCGATCACATGAAAATGTGTTTGGCATCTTGAACCACTTGGGAAGTGCATGTGAAAACCCCAAGGGTTCGCCATTACACCTGTTAGAATGGGTAGAATTTAAAATGCTGATAGACTCAGTGCTGACAAGGATGCAGAGTGGCTGGAACTCTTATAATTGCTGGTGGAAATGCACAATGGTGCAGCCATTCTGGAAGATGCTTTGGCAAAAATTAAACATATACTTACCACATGACCTAGCAGTCCCACTCTTGGGTATTTATTTACTCTAGTGGTAGGAAAACTTATTTTTATTTTCTTTCCTTTTTTTTTTTTTTTTTAGTCAGGTCTCACTCTGTCACCCAGACTGGAGTGCAGTGGCACGATCATGGCTACTGCAACCTTGACTTGCTGGGCTCAGGTGATCCTTCTGTCTTAGACTTCTAAGTAGCTGGAACTACAGGTGCAAGCCACCATACCCAGCTAATTTTTTAAAAATTTTAATTTATTGTAGCAGCAAGGTCTCACCATGTTGCCCAGGCTGGTCACGAACTCCTGGGCTCAAGCATTCCTCCTGCCTCGGCGTCCCAAAGTGCTGGGATTACAGGTGTGAGCCACCACACTTGGTTGGAAAACTTATTTTCATACAGTAACCTTTACATGAATATTCATTGCATCTCTGTTTATAATCACTAAAATCTGGGAGCAGTACTCTGTAGTTCATCCATTATACAGTGAGATATTCCTCACCAATAAACTATTGATACATACAGCCACTGCACTGAATCTGAGGCATTATGCTGAGTTAAAGCATCCAGTTTCAAAGGGTTAGATATCATATAATTCCATTCATATGAGGGTAAAAAAAATATAGTGATGAAAACAGGGCCATGGTAGTCAGAGGATGAGGAGAGGGAGTGCCTATATATGGGGGACATTTTTGGGGTATTGGAATTGTTCTGTATCTTGATTGTGGTGGGAGTTACATGGGTTTGAATTCATAGAATTGTACATCAAGAAAAGGTCATATTTACTGTATGATAATTAAAAAAAATTTTTAAAGCTTACTTTGGTTTTAGTGCCTTGGCCAAGGAACAAGATAGAATTCCTCTTCTGGAAATAGCCAGACCCCCAAAATATTCAGACCAAAATAATTAATTAAGAAGGAAATTGGAATACGGCTTAGGAAGGGACCTTTCAGACACGGAAGCAAAGAAAATGAGGGAAGAGGGGCTGTTTGTTTTTGGTCCAATCACCGAGGTGGCTACTAAATGACTAACAGGCAGTAGCATCTACAGTGTGGACATGCCAGACAGAGACGTGAGTCACATCTGGGGTGGGATAGGACAGCGAGAGACTCTATCACATGACTCAGAAGGGCGTGCAGTTCAAAACTTACAGATTGTTTACGTCTGGAGTTTTCCATTTAAGATTTTTGCACTGCAGTTGACTTTGGGTGACTGAAACTGTGGAAAGAAAACCTTGGATGAGGGAGGACTGCTGTCTTTCCACCTGGCTGCTGATATTTTCAACTCAGCTGCTGGGTGAGTTTCTCATCTGAACAGACTGAGGGAAAAGAATTCTTCATTATCCTCAAGTTGAGTATTCACTCTATAGGTTACTTTTACCAATTTGAAATCTGCCTAGTTCTTTTCTAGGAGGCAAGACAGTACATCTTAGTGGGTACATTCTACCTGACTTTGAAGTCAGACAGTCCTGATTTGCATCCTGTTCCACCAGTCCCTGGTTGTGAGCCTTGGCTGAGTTACACACTCTTTCTGAGCCAAGAACAGTTATGGTGCCTTTCCCTCACAGGGTTGTTGCTAGGGTTAAGAATCAGTGTCATTCAGCTAACCCTCTGGGCTCATACTCGCCTTCTCCATTACCATCCTGTGATGGGTTAATGCCAGATTTGCCATTAACTAAAAAAAAAACAATTAAAAATTATGATGAACTCAAAAGCCAAGTAGAAATACTTGCAATCGTTAAGTCCAGCTAAGCGTCTGACTTGCCCTAGGCAGCACTCCACGTAGGCCACTGTGCTGTTCCATAGCTTGTTCAGAGTTGGTTAACATTGCTAAAGACTTTCAAGTGTTGCTATGGGAGGATCAGAGAGATAAAATATACTTTTATCCTCAAAAAATGCCAAATGTTTCTTCAGTGTGTTTAATTATTTTAATGTGTGGGCTGAGGTTCTATCATGATCTGCAAAATAGAGTATATAGTCTTAACAGAATGATTCAGAGGAGACCGTGTGTGGAAATGAATCGGAAGGCACTGCAGCCTGATCGTACCCAGCTGGGGCAAGGGTGTCTGCAGGGAGAGGAGTGAATGAGACATTTGCCAGCATATCTGCCTGACCTAGGAGGAGATTCTAGTTGAGGGATCCTAGTTCCTAGGTGACGGAGCTCCAGCCTGAATCAGATGAACACAGTTTTCTGGCTAGAACAAAAAGAATAAATTGGACTTGAGTAACCAGTGGTTTGCTTCTTCACTATCGTTGCTTTACAGAACAGTATCCTCTTGCAGCTGCAAGAGTTTTGTT
Source organism: Carlito syrichta (assembly GCF_000164805.1). Classification (NCBI taxonomy): domain Eukaryota; kingdom Metazoa; phylum Chordata; class Mammalia; order Primates; family Tarsiidae; genus Carlito; species Carlito syrichta. The sequence goes on from NW_007247132.1 coordinate 678,052, forward strand.
GTTGTGCTGAGGGTGGCTTGATGTCTGGTTTGGTGGCTGATTCATGATGGGACAGGAATTGGTTTTCCTGAGCTTGACCTGACTAGGCATAAAAGTGGTCCCTGAATTCCAGACCTTCCTTTTGGAGGCTACACAGCTGTGGTGAAGACAGGATCAAGAGAGAGATCCTACAGACAGATTGGAGGCAAGAAAGTGACTGACAGACTAGACGTACAGTGTCCTGTTGGTCAGGGGAAAGGCTTCTTAGTGTGGGTTAGGCCATGTGCTAACATCCAGACAAGAAAGGGCACTGGCTCGCAGCAGGAGGATCAGCTGAGAGGTGGGTCTCAGTCATGAGTGAGGTGTCTGGCCAGACCCCATGCCTGGGAGGACAGAAAAGCAGCCCGAGTCCTGGAGCTGGAACAAGGTGGGAATTTGGTCAGAGTTGAGTCTGAGTCGCCTGAACTACTTTGATAGGGGTGCCTTACATTTTTGCAACATAAAGGCAGTATTGTTCTTCATTCCTGGGACAGGGCTGAGCTGGGGAGCGGGTAGCAAGTAGAGGTTCAAGAAGATGGTCAATGGGAACAAGAGAAATGACAGCATCTTTCTGTTTATTATGATGATCTCTCCAAGTGTATTTTCAGTTGCTTAATTTTTAAAAAAAGTTTTATTGTTCTCAAGGACTGTATTTATACAATTTGGCTTTAGGTCAAGTAGCAGTTCCCTGCCTCACTTGTTTCTCCACTCCTTTTTTTTCTTGAGTTGGGGTCTCATTCTGTCACCCAGGCTGGAGTGCAATGACATGATTACAGCTCACTGCAGCCTTGACCTCCTGGACTCAAGTGGTCCTTCTGACTACAGCTGCATGCCACCTCGCCCAGCATTTTTTTTTTTTTTTTTGCGTGGAGACACGGTCTGACTATGTTACCCAGGATGGTCTTAAACGCCTAGGCTCAGGTCATCCTCTCGCCTTGGTTTCCCAAAGTGCTGGGATTACAGGTGCATACCACTGTGCCCAGCTCCCACCCTTTAATCTACTCCTGGAGACTCTCATAAACTCTTTAGCTTTTCCTTTTGGTATTTACCTTCATGTTTCTAAATAACATATGTATGATGCTGTTTCTTTATTTTCTTCAATGTTGTGCATAATCTGGAGAGTTCATGCCAGGGAAGATTGGGATTCTTTTAAATATACCCACCCTTTCCTCTTTACCCCCTGGCACTTTGTCCTTCCCCAAACAGTTTATCTTTTAAATCAGTTTTGACAATTAGATTATTGACTATGTAAATTATTTTTGTTTAGCTATTATGACTCCTGTATCATGATTGCCTTTCTTTCCCATAAAACCTTTAGTTTTGCCTGAAGTTAATTATGTCTTTTTTTCGCCTTCTTCATGGGAACCTCTATACTGTCTGGTAGAATTGTAAAACGCATAATGGGGTAAAACTCCTCAGATGGTATTTCATTTTTCACCTTGGTGATTTCCCTCTAGTTTTGTCTTGTAGACTACTACATAGCTGTCTTGAAAATGTTCTTTACCTCCATCCTGTGTAAGATTCTTGCTTCCAGGCCGGGCTCAGTGGCTCAGCCTGTAATCCCAGCACTTAGGGAGGCCGAGGTGAGTGGATTGCCTGAGTCCGCGGGTTCGAGACCCGCCTGGGCAACTTGGTGAGCCCTCATCTCTACAATAAATCAAAAAATTAGCCAGGTGTGGTAGCACGCACCTGTAGTTCCAGCTACTTGGAAGGCTGAGGCAGAAGGATCGCCGGAGCCCAGCAGGTTGAGGCTGCAGTGGCTGGGAGCGGCCATTGCACTCCAGTCTGGGCGACAGAGTGAGACTCCAACTCAAAAAAAATAAAAAATAAAAAAAAGATTCTTGCTTCCTGGATCCTGAGTTCTTTGTTTCAGAGGCACTTCTTCCAGGAGCTTTCTGAGAAAAGCTGTATGCGGGGTAAAATATTTTGAGAGATTTACATGCCTGAAAACTGTTCTCTTCTGCTCCCCCACCTCCTCACATTTGATAAATAGTTGGTTGGGTATTATATTAGTCAGAACCAGTAGAATGTATGTATATGTAAAAGGGAATTTATTATGGAGGATTGGTTCCTTGATGACAAGGTGAAGACCCATGGGGCTCTGTCTGCACACTGGGCAATGAGGAAAACTGGTGGTCTGGCGCAGTCCAAGTTTGAAAGTCTGAAAACCAGGAAGCAAATACTACAGCCCTTAGTCCGAGGATGAAGGCCTAAAGGACCCCAGGAGGCCGCTGGTGCAAGTCCCAGAGTCCAGTGACTGAAGAATCTAGAATCTGGTGTCCAAGGACAAGAGGAAAGGAAGCCAAGGTCTACCAGGGAAGGGAGAGTGGGAGCAGGAGACTCGCAGGCTGCTTAACCCTCCTTCCGCCCACTCTGTTGTAGCTGTCCTGGCACCCGAACCAATGGTACTTGTCCACACTGAGGGCAGACTCCCCTCCTAGCCCGCTGAAGCACCTCACAGACATACTTCCCTCCATCCAGTCACATGAACACCTTGTATTAACCATCATGGGCATAAAATTCTTGCCCTGAACGTAGTTTTCCTCCAGAATTGCACAAGCATTGCTTCATCCTCTTACAGTTTCCACTGTTACTTCTGAGAAATCTGATGCCATCTGATCACTGTTCTGTTGTTTATAAACTGTTTTCTTTTCTAGCAACTTTTAGAATCTTTCATGGTATTCTGAAATTTCAAGGTGAGTGTTCTGAAGTAGATATTTTATTTGTCCTGTATTTTTTTCTCTGCAATTTTCTACCTTGTGTCTTCTCCATTCTCTTTCTGGATGTTAGATCTCTTGGAATAAATCTCTAAGTTCTCTTTGCTCTTTGCTTTTTTTCTTCTATTTCCTAGAAATTTTCTTCATTTCTTACTTCCAGTCCTCCTTTTGAAGGTTTTTTTTTTTTTAAAACATTATGCTGCCACATTTTTAGTTTCCAAGATATTTTTGTTAGCTTTCTGAATGTTTGAATGATACCTTGCTATAAATTCTGTCTCTAGTTCCTGGATTAAAAATATCTTCTTTTATTTCTCTAAGGACTTTTACAAAAATATTCTGCTCCCTGCATGATCTATTTCTTCAGAGTTCTTTTCTTTTCATGTGTGTTGCTCTTTGTCATTCATGTTAACATTTTCCTCATATATATTGTGATTCTCATCTGGTCTTTTATATTTTAAGAGTGAAGTACTGAAATGTGGGTGCGTCTGTGTGTGTGTGGGGGCAATTCTTGTTGGCTGGTTGGAAACTGGACATTTCATTGAGGGACCCACAGATGTCTGTATCTGTGAGCCTTTTCTTTTGGGTAAGTTTTCCCAGAGAAATCCTCCTATCTCCTGGCTGGACACATGCAAGACTGTGTTCTGGAACTGAGGGGAGAAAGGTGTTTATAATTCTGGATGTATGTGTGTTGGGGGGAGGGGGTGGAGGGGGAAGGTGTCTCATTGCTCCAGGCAGAATTTCACTCATCTCACTACTTTTAGGAATATGTCTCAGTTTCACTCACATTTAGGCCTCTCTGCATCAACATCTTCAAATAGTAAACCTTCAGACCTCTCCTGGGATAGAGAAACACCAGGCATGTGGCTGTAAGGTCCAGGAAACATCTGGGGTACCTGTGCCATTACAGGCATATATGCTACCTGGTGTAGCTAAATCAAATTGGTAGTGTTCAGAAATATATGAAATTTATAATCTCTATCAATATACAGCTTAGTGATTTTCTTTAAAAAGCACAACTGTCTGGGAAGATAACCTTGAGTAAGGAGAGCTGTATTCCTGGTTGTAGGCTCTACACTTTTCTCCTTTGGTTTGGTCTCTTTCAGAACAAATTGGAGCGTTGGCAGATCAGCACATCATTCATGTGGCGTGTGGTGAGTCCCACAGTCTGGCCCTCAGTGACAGAGGCCAGCTGTTTTCCTGGGGTGCAGGCAGTGACGGTCAACTAGGGCTCATGACTACCGAGGATTCTGTGGCAGTACCCAGGTAAGAATGTCACAGGGAGGAATTTGGATTTCAAATGTCAGTTGTTTAAATATTGCTCCTGCTGTTGATTTGTTAGATTTCTTGTTTTTGTTCTGTTTTCTTCATTTAATTGCTGTTTCCTGTGTGACACTGCTGGACCTTACCTTATACTGTTAAAGCGCTTGTCATAAAAGTTTTAATTATTTATAGATGTATCAGCGTCTAGTTCAAAAAATGTGAGTCAGGAACTATACTTTATTTGTTCTAGTAGCCTGGTTGCTCACTGGGACCTGGTATTTGATAAATGTTAGAATAAAAAAGGCATCTTTCACATCCTAGACTTATTAACCTTCAACTTAAAATTGCAAACCTCAATTACTCAATTAAGCATCCTAATATAGAATCACAAGGCTGACCTGTCACTCTAATAATAGGCCAGATTACTTTAAGCATTTCAAACAGCTAAAATGTCAAATATACGTAGGTCTTTTAACACAAAAATACGAATACCGTGGAGTTTAAATCTCTTAAATACTTAATTCTGAATCTTAGCTGATTTAGCTAAATATCTACCAATTGCTTCACCACTAAGAAAACATTCCAAATATTGAAGTTACTTTCAGGTGGACTTATTGAGGGTGGTGTCTCAGTTTATTGAGGGTTCTTAATAATAAAAGAAGCTACCATTTTATTTCATTCATTCATTCATTTATTTTTGAGTCGAGGTCTCACTCTGCCACCCTGGCTGGAGTGCGGTGGCGTGACCATAATGATCATGGCTCGTGGCAGCCTCAACCTCCTGGGCTCCAGCAATCCTTCCACCTTAGCATTCAGAGTAGCTGGGATTACAGGCACATGCCATCACACCCAGCTAATTTTTCGATTTTTTTGGTAGGTTTTACTATGTTGTTCAGACTAGTCTTGAACTCCTGGGCTCAAGCAATCCTCCCACCTTGGCCTCCCATAGTGCTGGGATTATAGGTGTGAGCCACTGCGCCCGGCCTATTTCTCTTATTTAATTATTGTTCCTTTATGCAACAAATGTACCACATATCTCCACTTGTCACGTTCTTTGTAATTATTTATTTAAAGTTTATTTTTATGACAGAGCTATGAGTTCTTGATGGCAGGAGAGTTGGATTATTCATTTTAGCATCACCATCACTCAGAGCGCCTGGCACACACATTGCTCAGTTTGTTTGTTTTTAAGAAATGGCCTCTCCTCTCCTGCCTAATTATTGTCCTCTTTAAAGGACAGCATATTCTTCTCCTTCTTTTTTGTACTCCTTAGATTTTTGTCCTTTAATCAAAAGCTGTTTTAAGGAAAAGAAGAACTTGGAGGGAAGAGCGATGTAATTCACTTTGTGATTTAGAATGGGGAATGTCTTAGATTCATTTATTCCAAAAATTAATTTAAATTTGGGGAGGAATCACATTAAGAAAAAAGGAGTGCAAGTTTTAGTTATATTGTGTGTAATATTAGGAACATATTTATAAAACAAATGACAAAAGTATTTCATTTGAAGATGACCAAAGACTCAGTTGAGGTCTTTAAGGCCTTTTCATTTTTAAAAAGGAAGTAGTGTATGTTCCAGTAACAGTTTAATTTTCATTAGTCATGTCTAAATTATGGATGACTTTCAAGGCTTTGATTTGTGTATAGTTTTATATTATAAATTAATTGAAATACATTCATTAATTCATACCTTGCTGTTGTGGAAAGTGACATAACTTTGACATCATCTAGCCACAGATTCTAATACTGGCTCTGTTACTTATAAGGTGAGTGACCTTGAGGAAACTTTTCTGAGCCTCAGTTTCCTAACTTAAACAGGGAATACTGCATTCCGTATATATACATCCACATCGTATACCTTGCAGGGTCAGGGGAAAGACAGAATGAGACAACAGGTAGAACAGTCGACTTGCACCTGTGTCGCCCTCCTCGCCATCTCAAGGGTACAATTTCCTTAGTATCTATCTGCGTCCTTTTGACCTGCTCCCTTTCTATGACTGTGAAGTTTGTGACATGGGTAGCGACAATCCATGACAGAAGCACTGTGGGGAATTTGGTGGAAACTGGATAGGAAAATGGGCCATGCTGCATAGCAACCTCTGAACCATTGGTCCTCCAGGTGGTGATACATTTTTCAATTTTAGAAAATAGGGGAGCTCTACAGATCATTTATAAACATAGCAACTTGGATGAATGTCCAGGGACTTATTTGGAGTAAAAAAAAGTCAATCCCAAAAGATTACCTACTGTATGATTCCAGTTATATAGCACTTACAAAATAGCAAAACTTGATTGTATTTATTTTATATTTTATTAACTTAATTTAATTTCTTATTATTTTATTTTATATTTGAGTCACAATCTCACTCTGTCGCCCAGGCTGGAGTGCAGTGGCATAGTCACAGCTCACTGTAGCCTCTACCTCCTGGGCTCAGGTGATCCTTCTACCTTACTCCCCAGTAGCTGAGACTACAGGCACATGCCACCATGCCTGGCTATGTTTTTGTAGAGACAAGGTCTTGCTATGTTGCCCAGGCGATAACAAAAATTTTAGAAATGGAGGATAGATTAGTGTTTGCCAGGGGTTAGGGGCAGGGGAGAGAAGGGATCCTTGTGGTCTTGGAATTGTTTGGTATCTTGACTGTGGCTGTGGATACATGAACCTACACAGATACTGAAATTAGTACGCAAAAATGAGTACAAGTAAAACTGGGAAAATATGAATAAGATCAGTAGATTGTATTAATGTCAATATCCTGGTTATATTATACTGTAATTTTGCAAAATGTTACCATGGGAGAACAGGACAAAGGCATAAGGGATCTCTATATTATTTCTTATAATTGTAACTGAATCTACTGCTATCTCATTTTTTAAAAGTTCAGTTCTATTTGGTACTAAATGCATTGTGAACTCCATTTTAAATTTTTATGTCTGGGAAAAGAAAATATTAACAAAAGCAATATCTAACTGTCACTCTAAATAATCCCCTTCCCGCTCTCTCATGGGACTTCTGTCTTGTAAGATACCCCTCTCCTAAAGACACACCATCTCACCCCTTCATTCCCAAGGCGTAACACACTTAGTGCTGATGAGCGTGACAGCTTGTCAGCTGTGAAAATAGAGAGCAGGAGACATTCTCTGGACATCCAGCTCTGTTGGGCAGTCCCAGGCACTTTAATTTAATTCTCGCTACAGCCCTGTGAAATAGGTTCTGTTCTTATCTCTCTCGTTCACATGAGCAAGCAGATGAGTAAGATTAGAAAATAAATCACGTGGTCCTCCTCTTTACCATCCTAGGGAGTTAGGGCTTTGGAAGTACTATGCTTATTTTTTTAAAAAATCATAGTAAAATACTCATAAGTAAAATTCACTGTCTTAGCCATTTTAAAAGTGCATAACTCAGTAGTGTTGAGTATGTTCACATTGTGTGTAACCAATCTCCAGAACGTTTTTTACCTTGTGAAATCCATTTCTAAGAATTGGCCTACTCCAGATGATTTGTATAAGTGGATCCCATAGGAGTGGAATTTTTCTGACTGGCTTAACTCACTTAGCACAATGTCGTTCAGGTTCATCCATGTTGAAGCGTGTGTCAGAATTTCCTTCCTTGTTAAAGACTGATTAATAGTTGTATGTATGTACCATATTGTATGCATATACTCAGAAGTGAAGTTTCTGGATCACAGCATTGCCCCTAAGTTTGAAAGTCATTGAGACACCAGCCATATTCTTAGGGAATCTCTTTTCTGTGACTTTTTTCCTTTCTCCCTGAATTGGAGCTGATGAGATGAGAATTGACAGAGGATTGTGGTAACGAGACTCAGGTCATAGTGTTTTTTGTTTTAGACAGTAACTAACTAAGAGACAGGAAGCTAGCGAAAGACCTAATTGTAACATGTAAGATTATATATTTGATTTTAAAAAGTCTTTTAGGCAAGATGATGTTATTTCTTAACAAATAGGTTATGTAGTTGGGAATATTTCTGCTAATTGTGTTTGTGTGTGACTGCCCATCTTAAAAAGAAAGCCTTTTTTGTTTTAGGTTGATACAGAAGCTGAACCAGCAGACAATATTACAAGTTTCCTGTGGCAACTGGCATTGCTTGGCTCTTGCAGCTGGTAATGTAACATTCAGTGTATGCTAATACTGTGTTAGCTCATGCTGTGTTAACTCAGAAAACCCTTCTCTTTGTATGTTTGTGTGACATTACCTAACTCAAAACCTTTAATTACTGGTTAGGGTGTGTGCATTGCTATTGGACAGTGGCAGTTCTCAATGGCCTTTGCCTAGCTTATCCTTTTCTCAGGATATAGACAGTGACATGAGGGTCATCACTGAAGCTCTCACCCTCACAGGGGAAGATGAGCAGGAGGCAGGACTGTCCTTAGGTGTTGTTGAGCATATGGTAGATTGGTTTGTCTTTCAAGCTACATTCTACTATCAAGCTCTCAAATAAATGAAAAAGAAGGAGTTAGCCAGCCAATAACACCATGCTCTCTGTTAGAAGAAATCTGCATGTATATATCCTACTTTGTCATCTGCAGAGTCACCCAGGTAGTCATAGCTGGACCTCCTGAAGTCCTGGATCTCTCGGTCTTAGTGTGGTCAGACTAGTTCTCCTTGCTTAAGCCTGGTAATTGGCCTGTCGAAAATTGAATTTACTCGAACATTTAATATTTTATTTACGTAAATGTTAGTAGCCTTTGAAAAGCAGTAGGACTCAGCTTACCTCTCTCTCTCGTTATGTCATGTGGGAGTGTTGGCTTCGGCAGTCTTGCTGCGTGAGGGTCTCTGCTCCCTTGCTCCTGGGAGGTGTGGGGTGGGGTGGGGTGGTGTGGGGGGCAGGAGTGATGTTAATAACTAGATTATTTTTGTATATGTAACTTGTATCATTTTGTGTAACACCAGTTACTCTGTTCTGATTTTAGATGGCCAGTTCTTCACCTGGGGAAAGAACAGCCATGGGCAGTTGGGCCTGGGGAAGGAGTTCCCATCCCAAGCCAGCCCACAGAGGGTGAGGTCCCTGGAGGGGATCCCGCTGGCTCAGGTGGCTGCCGGAGGGGCTCACAGCTTTGCCCTGTCTCTCTCAGGAGCCGTGTTTGGCTGGGGGATGAATAATGCTGGGCAGCTAGGACTCAGTGATGAAAGAGGTAGGTCAGCTCCTCATGTGCACCTCTTGCTTTCACAAGCACGTGCCTCTGTTTATCACATACTTCTTGAAGGCCTTCTGTGTGCCAGCCCCATGTAGGGGACTAAGGGAGCAGCAGTGGACAAAACAGAGAGCATCCTTGGCTTTTAGTGGGGCTGTAGGTAGTGGATGGAAGCACAAGAAACCAGTAAGTACATAGCACGTCAGAGGACTGGAGAGTGCAGCTTCCTGTGGGACATTGGTGGTCAGGGAGGGCTCCTCTGATAAGATGTTTGAGCAGAGACCTGTGTAGGAGGTCATGTAGGGAGCAAGACACATGGAGATCAGGGTGAAAAATGTTCCTGTCAAAGGGAGCAGGGCATGTAAAGGCTCTGATATGGGAAGATATGTGGTGTGGAGAAAGCAAAGGGAAGAGACAGAACTAGAGGGCAGAGAGGTAGTATAGACCCCGTCATGCCAGGCCTTGGGGGGAAGGATGAAGATTTTGCTGCTTGTCTTAGTGAGGGGAAAGACATGGAGGGTTCTGAGGAGCAGATTGACCCAATTTGACTTTGACTGTAGTGGGTGATAAGGGAAGCTGGAAGCCAGCTTGGAGGCTGTGGGGGTAAAATTTTGCTCATTGCTGGATGTGTGGCTTGAAATAAAGGATGATCTGGAAGTATAAAGTTGCCATTTATGACATAAGGAAAATTCTGTGTGTGGTGGGGGTGCAGGGAGAACTGGAGAGTGTGGGGAAATTCTGAGTTACGTGTTCGATGTATTAAAACTGAGAAGTCTGTCAGATGTCCAAGTGCAGATGCAGACAGGAAGCTGAATATGTGGCAGGAATCCAGGGGACCCCAGGATTCATGCTAAGATCATTTGAAGATGTTTTTTTTCTGAGTTGGAGTCTTACTCTGTTGCCCATACTGGAATACAGTGGCATGCTCACGGCTACCGCAGCCTCGACCTGCTGGGCTCAGGCGATCTTTCTACCTCAGCCTTCCAAGTAGCTGGAACTACAGACACATGCCACCTTGGCTGGCAAATTTTTGTGATTTATTATAGAGATGAGGTCTCACCAAGTTGCCCAGGCTGGTCTCGAACCCTGGGGCTCAGGTAGTCCTATCGCCTCGGCCTCCCGAAGTGCTGGGATTACAAGCTGAGTGCTCACACTGTGCCCAGCCAAGATCATTTTATATGTTCCACTCAAAGGTAAATGGTAGTAACATTCTGATATTTAATTTTATCTTATTACAGATCGCGAGTCTCCATGCCATGTAAAACTCTTACGTACGCAAAAAGTTGTCTATATCAGTTGTGGAGAAGAGCACACTGCAGTTCTCACAAAGGTAAGGGGCTCAGAGTACTCTGTTGTGATGCTGGGTGTGAAATGGGCCGTGAAAATTGCTTATTTTATTTTATATTTTATTTTTTATTTTATATTTTTTGAGTCAGCGTCTCTGTTGTCCAGGCTGGAGTGCAGTGATCTGATCGCAACAATCACAGCTCATGGCATCCCTGACCTCTGGGCTTAGGTGATCCTTCCGCCTCTGCATGCCAAATAGCTGGGACTATAGGCACATGCCACCTTGCCTGCCTAATTATTTTTGTTTTTGTTGTTGAGATGAGGTCTCACTATGTTGCCCAGACTGATCTTGAACTCCTGGCTCAAGTGATCCACCCATCTTGGCCTCCCAAAGTGCTGGGATTACAGATGTGAGCCATCACACTTATCCCTGATTACCTTAGATTAGTGATGGTGTATAGTTACAGTGTTGTGGCTTGAACTCTTCAGCTTTTCTAGTCCTTTGTTCTCTGAAGGAATAGAAAAAGATTGCTTTTTTATGTGTCTGTGTTTTCCTTTTCGGTAACCTTGTAGATTCTCTTAGTACCATTTAAAAATAGTTCAATATAAATAACTTAAAAATGTAGGACAGTATGTATACAAAACAATATCCCATGTTCTTTTAAAACAAGTCATTTAAATACATAAAAAAGAAATAGCGGCTTAGTGTTTTAAAATTATCAACCTGTTTTCTTTGCTTTTAAATAGTTACATTCTAGAGAGAATGAACATTTATTTTTATATTGAGCAAATATTATTCTAGATTTACTTTCATAAAATGCCTTTGTTCAAATATACCTGTTAAAAAACAGCTTACAACTTACTTATCAAGGAGTTTGTGGGACATTTAATTTCTTATATGTGAATGACCATGCAAAAGCATCTCATTTTACCTAACACCTTTTCTCCTTTTTTATTTGCTTCCTAACGCATCACTATATATATATTTTTTTAAATTTTAAAAATAGAGACAAGGTCTCGCTAGTCTTAGACTCCTGGGCTTAAGCTATCCTCCTCCCAAAATGCTGGGATTACAGGCGTGAGCCATCGTGCCCAACTGATCGTTTTACTTTTAAACAGTTTTTAAAATGTACAGAGGGCGCAGTGCTGTCTTTGTTCCATAAAGACGCGGTCTTAAAATCTCTTTTTATTATTTTTCTATTTGATGAATGTTCTAAAATGATTTGACCAAGTATCGAGTGTAGTGTTCTTGTAAAGATTGTTGTGGTAGGAATTTTGTATGTAGGTTTTAGAGGAGTATCCTCAAACTCAGAGGCAGAGTGAAGCCCTGTGGTGTTTGTTCCTTGCCAGAGTGGAGGTGTATTTACGTTTGGCGCTGGTTCCTGTGGGCAACTTGGACACGACTCCATGAATGATGAAGTTAACCCCCGAAGAGTGTTAGAACTAATGGGTAGTGAAGTGACTCAGATTGCGTGTGGCAGGTGAGTGCCCCTCAGGGTTTCTGTTATCTACTAAGACTCAACAGTAGCTCTTTCTTGTCTTTGTGGTGATGGAGAATGTGACTACACCTAGTCACCACCATTTTAAGAAATCTTACCTGCATGCACACCCTTGGTAAAACTGGGAGAAAGATCTTAGAAGGGTATGGCAAGAGTGACAGAGGGCGTTAGGCTTCTTTTGGGATAGAGTGTAGCACGATGTGGGGAAGAGATGAAAAAAGGAAAGTGAGAACATCCCAAAGAACTTCCTGGAAATTTTGCCTGGGTCTTCCCTTCTTCTTCCCATTTCTCAGAGGTCATTTACCTCAGAGGTCAAGTGCAGCAGGTCATTCTGCTCTTTCCATGACTTGCCATCCTTCCCATGACCTAGAGTATCAGAGAAGGACAGTGTTCTGGAGAGTCAGCGGTGCAAAAAGGGCCACATATTTCCTTGGGAGAGGCTCCACCCTGCACGGTGCTCACATGTGGAAGTCAAGAGTCAGAGTTGGAGTGAACATCTACAGCCATAGGAACCACACTGATGAGTTATGTTATGTCTCCACAGGCAGCACACCCTAGCCTTCGTGCCTTCTTCCGGACTCATCTATGCATTTGGTTGTGGAGCAAGAGGTCAACTGGGAACTGGACACACTTGCAACGTTAAGTGCCCGTCTCCTGTCAAGGGTTACTGGGCTGCCCACAGTGGCCAGCTTTCAGCCCGAGCTGGTAAGAGTGATTGTCACTGGAATTTAATGGTATTTTAAATGCTGAAAACAATTTATTTTATTTTTTTATTTTAATTTTTTTTTTGAGTTGGAGTCTCACTCTGTCGCCCGGACTGGGGTGCAGTGGCCGCTCCCGGGCACAGCAGCCTCGACCTGGGCTCCGGCGATCCTTCACCCTCAGCCTTCCAAGTTGCTGGAACTACAGGCGCGTGCTACCATGCCTGGCTAATTTTTTTATTTTTATTTTTATTGTAGAGATGAGGTCTCGCCAAGCTGCCCAGGTGGGTCTCGAACCCGCGGGCTCAGGCAATCCACTCACCTCGGCCTCCCAAGGCACGGGATTACAGGCTGAGCCACCGAGCCCGGCCGAAAACAATTTTTTTTTTTTATAAACTATGTATCCATTATTTACCTTGAGGTCCTTTGGAAGGAATGACTATAAGGTATTTTTGTGACATCAATCAACAGATATTTGAATACTTGAGACATGTGAAACTCTATAGTTGAGAGCTTAGAGAATGAATAAAGCAGCACATGTTATTTTGTCCCCGAGGACCTTGATGGTGTTGTATAAATTTTATTGCTGTCACTAATAATGATAGTTAACATTTATTGGATGCTTAACCAACTTCCATTACTATGCTGAGTATTCAAAACAACCTAGACACTAGCAGCTGTTATCTCCAGAGAGGAAACTGAGTCTTAAAGAGGGTAAGAAAGACATTTACCCAAGACCACACAGATTCTGGAAGCTGGAACTTGAGCCCAGGTCTGCCTCATTCTCAAGCCTGTGTGTTATGTTACCTCTACTTTACTGTTAGTCTTTTGGTCCTGACATGATGCAAATCTTTCAATACCATTTCTTCTTTCTTCCCTTAAACAACAAATAGCAACATATTCATTTCATTGGAAATCAAAGTAAGGTTATCATTAATATTGAGTGACTGCTTCATCTAGAGGCATAGAGACAGTCATTAAAGAGAAATATAATTTAATAATTAATTTTGATGCTGAAGTCTGTAAAGTGACACACTTATGGCTTGATCGGGGATTTTTTTAAGCAGTAATAATTATAAGTTCCCTACTGTGCTATGAGAAATGTAAGACCAGAGATGCTTTTCCTCTTTGTAAACCTGGTATATAGCACAGGACCTAGCATAAACTTGTCACTCAAGAAATATTTATGGAATGAACATATGAGCATCTGAAAACGTAGTGGAACTTAAAATATAAAATAAACAAGATTTTGTTTTGGTGACGCTCCCAAAAGTAAAAGAATAGCTTGATGTCTTCTGTTCTGTCATTTGTAAATTTTCTTTAAGAAATATACCATTTAAGAAACTCAAGTGTTCTGAGATTATTTTGAAACTACATTTTTTTGTTTGATTTGGGGTCTTGCTCTGGAGTGCAGTGGCACAATCATAGCACACTGCAGCCTCCATTTCCTGAGCTTAGGCAATCCTTTTATCTCAGCCTCCCAAGTAGTTGGGATTATAGGCACGAGCCACCACACCTGGCTGAAACCACAGATTTTTGAAGTTGAATTAGAACCTGAATTATGTGGCCCTAAATTAGTTCTTGGATATTTGCCAGGATGATTTTATGACATCAGTAGGTACATGTCAATGTATTATGTAAACGCTGTGCTTTTAGGAGCCTTCCTGGTTATGTGGGCACACAGAAGAAGGCATCAAGAAGTATTCTGAGCCAGGTGTGGTGGCTCATGCCTATAATCCCGGTGCTTTGGGGGACCGAGGCAGGTGGATTGCCTGAGCCCCAGGAGTTTGAGACCAGCCTGGGCAACATAGCGAAAGCTCATCTCTATAAAAATAAAAATTTAAAAAGTAGTGTTCTGGTTAGAGGAAGCGTGAGCTATGTCTTCCAGGATGATTGGGAGTTAACCAGGTGGAGGACTGTGAGGTAGTGCAGTGCAACAGAGGTGCACAGTTCCAGGAGCACATTCAGATGATGCCCAAGGAGGAGTATTCACGGAGACTACAGTAGGCATGGGAGTGGTGGGGGGAGGTACAGAGGTAGGGGAAGAACATGATGAGCTAGAAGTCAAGGCTTGAGAGTGTCTGTGACCCCACGTGATAGGAGTGGGAGCAGGACACGCAGTTCCTCCTGGAGCTAGCTTCATCCTGCAGGGGCGGGGGCGGGGGGGCTCACCACACTCAGATGCTGAACTATGTGTTAGGTGTAGAAGACCGCTTAGAAGAGTGCCCGTTTTAGATTTCAGGTCAGTAGCATGGCAGAGTTAGAATGAAAAATAGAAATGAGGTCAGGATTAGCCTGCAGTTGGGGTGAGGGCAGAGGTAGAGTGAAGTAGAGGGTAACATGTTATATATTTATTTTTAATTGAAGTAGAAACAGTCCTGGGCAGGGAGCCAGGAGCGAAGGTTTCTTACTTCTCTGACATAATTAAAATGGATAGGAAACTACTCTGAAACAGATTTTAGAATATTAGAAAAGGGGATCAAGGAGAAACTTCAATTATTGAAAAATATGCTGTTGCAAATCTTTTTTTGACAGATCGCTTTAAATATCATATTGTTAAGCAGATCTTCTCTGGAGGAGACCAAACTTTTGTACTTTGCTCCAAATATGAGGTAAAAACTTGTTTTTTGACTATTTTGGGTGGTTGGAATAATGGTGAACCAGTATTTATTTTAATAAATAATTACGTGAGAGCAAATGTTACTCTCGTTTTCACCCATTTTATCTTATTCAGATAAACAAACTAAACCTTGAAGAAGTTAATTCCATTGTGCTCCCTGGAGAGGTCAATAATTTTCCTGGTATTATAATCATGGAGCTCTCATTTAAAATTTAAAATTATGTATTTATATTCACATTTGTTACGGAGGAAACTTGGAGGAGGAAACTAGGGAGTTTGTACTCACTTTGGCATTATTAGCTTTCCATTTCTTTCCTTCCCTGTGAAGTAGGTATTTGAGAACTTAGTGGGTTTCTTTGTTTGATGAGATTGAGTATAATAGTATATATAAAAGAGATACCACCATTTTCAGATTCAGACATCTTTTATCATTTATATTCTGTTCATGAGACCACAACAAACTTTCCCTCCTGTTGTCTCCTGTGTCACTGTGGTGGATATGCCAGGAAGGACAATGTTACGGCATCTTTCCAGCTTAAGATGGGGTGGAATGTGGATCCTCACGTCTGTGACAGGGCTTGAGTTCTTTCCACTCTTTCTGGATGGAGAGTTCAGTCTGAAAAGCTCTATAGATTTGTTTTCAGTCCTGCAGTCCTTTCCCTGTTCCTGGGCTTTCTTTCCTTTCTTTTCTCCTCCTCTCTCCCACCCTTCCCACTTTCGTTCAACAAGCATTTCAAGAGGACTAGCATCCTGTGCTGCACCGATCCTTACTCTCTCCTGGAGGAGCAGGGAAGGGGCTGTTGGTAATGGTGAAGGAATCAGAATTGGCTGCGAGGAAAATGAGCAACTGTGGAAACAAAGCCCCTTTCAGCCCTGGAAACCCTTCCCGTTAGTCTGACATGTTGCCATCTTTAAGTGGTCAAAGTTCTTGTTTTCTTGTCACTACGATTCTGTGATTCTGGTGGAGAAGGTCCAGGTCAGGAGCCTAACGAAGACAGTTGAGAGCTGCCATCTGGGGTGCTTTGAAACTGCTTCTTTAGACCTATTTTAGACCTAGCCTCAGTGTTACAAGAAAATCCAGAGAAAGCTGAAGGTATTCTTTGCTTCTTTAAGCAAAGCTTGAAAAGTACTGAATCTGTGCAGGATAATAATTTTTGTGTCCATAAGTAGAAGAGTTTTAAGTATTCATTTCCCTAAGTAACTGACTTGAAAAAAATGTTATCCAACTTGAATTTTCCTGTGAAATTTGACATAAAACTAAAGTTTTTTTTTTTCTAAGTGTGTTTTCTGATATATGTAACTGAATTTTAAAGTTATTGTAATTAACACTCTTGGGGCTAGAAAATAATAAAAAATAATAAAAAGTGATGAGAGGGAAGTGAAATAGCCTAGTCGTGTTCATAAGATAGGACAGGTTTAAGTTTAGGTGACTGGTAAGAGGGTATACATGAAAAATGTAAGACAACCAAGAAAAAGGAAACAACATGGGATATTACTTAGGAAGGTGATGTTCTTTATTTTTTAAACTGAAACCCGTAGACATTTACTTACACTGTTAGCTGTAGATGTGTGTATAGGTATAAAGACTGATCAAATCATGTGCTTCCCCTGTTTCCCCATCATTTAAAGAACCAAGAAAAAGCACCCGAGCAGTCCCAGCCTCCACTCTGTGAAAGGCTGACTCATTCATTAACGCCACCTTGAGGCGGAAAGAGAGAAGGAAGGAGTTATATTCAGATACTCCTTTGCTACATTGGATTCTAGGTTTTGAGAATTTCATGAATGTAAGCTGTAACCTCTCTCTCTTCCTTACATTTTGTTCCCTGGATAGGACTGAAGAGGGAGTGTGGTTGGATTGTTAGAATTGTGAGTGTGCATGCTCATCTCAGAGCCTGCTCAGTGATACAATCTTTTTTCCTAGAACAATGATTCTTAACCTTGGATGTTCACTGGAATCACCTGGGAGCTTGAAAAAATCCTGATGCCTCTCTAGGTTCTGCTTGATCGGTCTGGAGTGTGATTTGGCCATCAGGATTTTTGAAAGCTCCTCTGGTGATACAGATCCCAGCCAATATTGAGAAACACTGACTGGAAGCACTTAATTTTTATTTAAAAAATAAAGAACACCACTTTTTTGGTTTTGGCCTCGTATGTATAAAGGCACGGAAAAATGATGTTTTTTTCTTGGTTCTTAAAGTGATTTTGGGATTTTGTTCACCCAAAGCATCTGTGGTTTATTGGACATGCAATGAAAGATAAGAAAATAGTTCCAAGCCTATATGTTATTGTAACTCTTGGGTTAGAGTTGGTGTTCAGTTTCACCTTTGAATGAGGGAGATAATTAAAATTTACATAACAACAATGGCATTAAAACAAGGATGGAAAGAGAGACCATCTTTGTGTGTGCTAAAGTGTCCTACTTTGGCTCATGAGTTTCCTGTACGTAATTCAAGATGCTTTTTGTTTTCTTATTAGATGTCTGTGACCATTTTAGTAGAATAGTCAAGTCAGATGATCAAAAAGTCTGTCAAGCAGCTCTGAATTGTTTTAACCCCTCCTCCTTCTCCCTAAAATTCTCTCTATATATAATTATACATATTTTTATATAAAATTTTATATACATGTTTTAACTTTTTTTGGAAAATATAGTTTATTTAGAAAGTAAATTAGAGAGAGAGAGAAGACAGAGGACATTCACCCCCCCCCACCAAGGTAGGGGAGGGGGCCAAAGCTTAGGAAAACATGGCCAAAGCCAAGAAACATGGTGGCCACAGCTCAAAGGGCCATGTGGATGCACCAGAGTTTAACAAAGCAATGACCTTTAATGTTATCATAACTCACAACTTTGGGAAAGTAACCCATAAAACTTACTTTGAAAGTTGTGTTTTTATATTAGATACAAAGGAGAAAACAATGATCATTTTATGAGTTGATGGATGAATGGTTTAGTGCTATTGTTCTCCTCTTTACTAGTGACAAGTATAAAGCACCATCAACTTTTAAAAAATTTCTAGATAAAGAACAGAGTTTGGGGAAAATAAGTTGAAAACAAGCAATTTTAGAAAAAGAAGGTGCTTATAGTGTCTTTTTAAAATCTCACTGAATACAGGATGTACAGTGCAGGGCAGCATTTGGAATTTTCAAAGCCGTCATTGACATCCTGTTTGCCATTTTAAAAATAAATTAATAGCAATATACTTGGAGCAAGAAATGAAGAGGCATTAAATTTTCATATGTTATTTGAAATATAGATTATAACTGAACTCTGACTCTTTATAATGCCTTTTGTTGAAGTTTGGTGAACAGTTATGGCAAATGAGCAATACTTTACAAACTTTGTTATGACGATTCAAAGCAAAGAAGAAAGAAGTCTGGAAAAATCGTGTTGAGTTGATTTTTCTGGGAAACAGACTCTGAGACTGAGTTTTTGTGGGGAGTGCTTAGAAGAGTCCTACTCAGAGATGAAGGAGGTGGGATTGGGCGGACGGAGCAGGTGAAACGCTTTTCAGCTCATCCCACAGGGAGCTCTGAAGGCCTGAGTTGAGGCGGGGGGCTGGGCCTTGGTCACCTGCCATTAGATGTGACCAGGTGAAGCAGGGGCCAAGGGCATGTCCTAGAGAGCAGCCCAGCTTCAAGCTGTGAGGAGCCTTCCTTCATTTTGAGAGTGGGAGGGGATCCGGTCACACCACAGCATTTAACTCAAAAGTGAAACACAAAATGGAGAATATGTAGGAGGAGGAGAGGGAGAAAAGGTCCATGCTACATCGTTTTTCTCCTTTACCATTTTGTTTAATTCTCTAGAATTCTTCTCCTGCTGTTGACTTCAGGACTATGAATCAAGCACATTATACCAGTTTAATAAATGATGAAACCATAGCAGTTTGGAGGCAAAAACTCTCAGAACACAACAATGCAAATACAATCAAGTATGTGGTTGCTTGCCTTCATTTTTTTTTCCAAAGTATGTTGGAGTGTTCTAGCTTAGGGATTTTCCCTGTTTCTGTATTGATGTTGTGAATATTAAATGGAACTTTACATTTTAAGTAATTATATATATATTTTGCAACTATTTCATAGGTGACCCCATAGCCTCCAGTAACATAATGGGTTATTTCCCAATTCTCACACAGAGTGTATTCCTCACCTGCCTCGTTCAGTGTTTGGTTTTAGAAACCTGACTGATGAAGGCTGAGCTGGCCTTTCTGCTGAGAGAGCTTAGTGTTACTGTTGCATAACCCTGATGGGTTTCTTCATATGCGGATTCCAAAGCATGTGGAACTCAAAACAGCTGTTGTCCTTCCCAATCAGAATAGTTTCTAGCATCTTCCCATTCATATGGTTGAGGTGGTAATTCAGAGTCATGCAGAGAAAAAAAAACAAAAAAACAAAAACACTAAATAGTATTAAGGCCTTTTATTTTATTATTAAAGAATTTTTTTGCATATTTTGCACATATTTTTATATTTTCCTTGGCTTACCTCAGCATTTCCACCTTTTTCTGCAGAGTCTAATTCTTGGTAATAAATGAATCAAGCTCTGTGCACTAAGCTGTGGTCATTCCCAGAAATGTACATAACAGTTCCTATTTTACAACCTAGATTGTAGTGGGAAAAATGACCACAACGCTAACTCTGAAGCCCTAAAGTAGTAACTTTTTGAGCAAAGGATCATTAGGAATGCCCTAGTTCCATGGCAGTCCTCAGAATCTCTCTAACTTTAGGGTGGCTCTGCCTATGAGCTCAGGGTGGGATGAGGTAGTCAGAAAAAGGGGCGAGGGTTAGGCCAGGGTTCAGCAGGGGAGACTGCACACACCCTAAGTTCTCTGTTTTCTTATAAAATGTATGAATAACTGGATGCAGTGACTCATGCCTGTAATCCCAGCTCTTTGGGAGGCTGAGGCAGGAGGGTTGCTGGAGCGCAGGAGTTCAGGACCAGACTAGATAACATAGCAAGACCTCATCTCTAGAAAAAAAAAGAATTAGCTGGGTGTGGTGGTACACTCCTGTGGTCCCAGCTACTTGGAAAACTGAAGTAGAAGGATTGCCTGGGCCCAGGAGGTCAAAGCTGTGGTGAGCTGTGATCGTGCCACTGTACTCCAGCCTGGGTGATAGAGTGAGACCCTTACTCAAAAAATAAAAAATAAGCCGGGCTCGGTGGCTCAGCCTGTAATCCCGCGCCTTTGGGAGGCTGAGGTGAGTGGATTGCCTGAGCCCGTGGGTTCGAGACCCGCCTGGGCAGTGAGACCTCATCTCTACAATAAATCAAAAAATCAGCTGGGTGTGGTAGCGCATGCCTGTAATTCCGGCTACTTGGAAGGCTGAGGCGGAAGGATCACCGGAGCCCAGCAGGTTGAGGCTGCGGTGGCCGGGAACGGCCATGCACTCCAGTCTGGGTGACAGAGTGAGACTCCAACTCAAAAAAATAAATAAATAAAAATAAATAATAAATAAAAAATAAACAAACAATAAAATTAAATTAAATGAAAAATGAAATGAAAATACTGTTGGAAGAAATGGTCTATAAAGATCCTTCCTGACCCAAATCCTATGATGAACAGAAGTGATTGCAGTCCCCTCCCAGTGTTTATTTGTTTTATTTCTTCCCTTTTCCTTACACTGAATAAGAGGGCCTAGGGTTCCCGACATGCAATTTCACTGTGAGTCCTCAGAAAGTAGCTGTTTGTCCAGAACTTGTATAACCCGGGTAATAGGAATAAACTGTCATGTTACATGTTTTTAGTTTCTCAGATGGGCAACAAAATAGAAGGAAGTAGTAGTTCATCTACTCATTTTCCCAGATAATTTCTGTGTTCGGGAAGTTTCAACTCCAATTTTCTTTTTTGTTTTGTGTTTGGAGGTAAGGTAGGGTGGTAGAAAGATATTTCAGAATACTGTCAGGGGCAAGAGCTTTTCTTTTGGAAACTTTGATACTCTCTTTTTAATGTGGCTTATGAAAAACTTAAGTTCTTCTTCATTTTGAGATGTGACATACTGTTTATCTAAAGCAAATGTACATTTTCCAAAGATTCATCTGGCTAAGAAGGAGCTGCTATTAGTTAGATCCTAGAATAGCATGACTATTGTGATGCTTAAATAACCATTTATTTGTGATTATTAAAGGCCTCCTCTCTCCTTTTTTTTTCTTTTGACCAGTGGTGTTGTTCAGATATTATCTTCTGCAGCCTGTTGGAATGGAAGTTTTCTTGAAAAAAAGTAAGTGACTTAGAGTCTTTACAAACCCACATGTGTGCCTTTAGTCCCAACTACTTGGGAAGCTGAGGCAGGAGGATTGCTTGAGCCCAGGAGCTCAAGGTGTAGTGCTCTATGATCATGCCTGTGAATAACCACAGCATTCCAGCCTAGAAACATAGTGATACCCTATTTCTCTAAAACAAAAATATTCTAAAAAAAAAACTTCACATGTGATGCAAATACTAGGAAAAGCTGTGAAAGACTACTGTTCTCTTTAATGGTAGTTGGACTGAAGTCAGTGGATAAGCTAATGCTTTGTGCAGAAATTGGAATCCCTAATAATGGTGAATAATAGGACATCAGGAGGACAATGATGATTCATACCTGATTGACAGAGAAGCAGATTATTAAAGAGAGAGATTATCTCAGAAAGAATTGGTATAATTAAAAGAAAGATTTTAGTGGCTCAGCCTGTAATCCCGCGCCTTTGGGAGGCTGAGGTGAGTGGATTGCCTGAGCCCGCGGGTTCGAGACCCGCCTGGGCAACTTGGCGAGACCTCATCTCTACAATAAATCAAAAAAATTAGCTGGGCATGGTAGTGCACACCTGTAGTTCCAGCTACTTGGAAGGCTGAGGCGGGAGGATTGCTGGAGCCCAGCAGGTCACTGCACTCCAATCTGGGCGACAGAGTGAGACTCCAACTCAAAAAAAAAGATTTTCAGGGTATTCTAAAGTGTGAATGCTTCAGGGGCTCCCAGGTAGTTAATAGAATGTTTCTTTGCTTGACCTTATCCCTCCTACAAATATCTCCCTCAGAAACCTGGTGCAGCAGGCCTTGTCATGAACTTGGATCTTGGGTGATGCCAAGTCCTGGTCATCTCTCCGTCCTTTTTTGTCAGTGACCAAGCTAATGAAATCTCAAGATGAATTAGACTTCAGTTCTGCGTGAATCCCACCCCTATCGCTTGATCCCTGTGTTAGTCAAAGTTCTTCTGAGAAACGGAACAAATAGAATAGATACAGTATATATATCTGTCTGTTTGTTTATCTATCAGTTTATCTGAGAGGGAGAAGGAGAGGAGGAGGAGGAAGAGGAGAGGGGATTCACTAGGGAATTGGCTCACCTGATTATAGAGGCTGAGAGGTCCTGTTAGAGTCCATTTGCAAGCTGGACAACTAGGAAAGCTGAGGTGTCACTCTTAGTCTGAGGCCAATGACCTGAGAACCATAGGGTCTGGTGGAGTCCCAAAGCCAGAGAACCTGGAGTTCTTGGGGTCTGATGGGGTGGGGAGAGGGAGAGACAGACAGACAGAGAGACAGTTACAGACAGAGAGCACGAGACAGAGAAAGAGAAAGAGGGAGAAGAGAGAGAGAGGGGAGAGAGAGAGGAAGGAGAGAGGAGGGAGGGAGGAAGATAGAGAACGAACAGCTGACTGGGTGGTGCCCACCCACATTGATGAGGGGAGATCTTCCTTAGTCCACTGATTCAAATGCCAATCTCTTCCAGAAAACCCTCACAGAAATACTAGAAATAATGCTTTATGAGCTAATCTGGGCATCCCTTAATCCAATCAAGTTGGCACCTATAATTAGCAATCACATGCCCTCCCCCCAAATGTGTCCCTAACTGGGTTGTAAGAGGTCATTTCAGAAACTCTCTTTAGTTACAGTTAGATATTACAAAGTCATATACTTTTATGATTAAGGCAGCTGGAATGAGCTCTGTAGATTCATTTCATATTTAGTATTTGGCTTTTTCCTTTAGGAAAGGGTATTCTGGTTTATGTTGGTATTGGTTATCTGGAATAGTAGTTCTCAACCAGCGAGATTTTGCTCCCTATGGAACATTTGGCTGTGTCTGGTGACATTTTTGGTTGTTAAAATGGGGAGGGATATACTATTGGCACTAGTGCGTAGAGGCCAGAGATGCTGCAACATCCTCTTGGCCCAAGAGAGAATCCTCAGGATTGAGGAACCCTATTCTAGAAGGCTGGCTTTCATGATGGTTGTGAATGGCTCTTGGCCAGGCTTGTTGGGTTGTTCATCCTTAGTGCCACGAATTTCATAGAGTTGTGGATAATGCTTTTTTTTTTTAAACAGATGTCTGTGCTCTTTCAGGGAGTCAACTCACCCGGTTTATACAAGCATCACAGGAAACCAATAAAAATGAAGACCAATTTTACAAAGCAATAAATATATATAGACAAAGCATTTTGTTTTTTCTTAACAGCATAGCAAAAATTATCTCTAAGCATGTGGAAGGTGATGTATGGATAACCAGAATACATTTCTACATTTTGGGTATCTGTTTTTTAGAACAACAACCACAAAAGACTTGACAAACAAAGTACAAGCAACTCTTCTTCATTTGACCGTTTGGGTTCCAGTATATATAACTGTGATTTTTTTTAAATGCTAGAAACTCTTGTGTTTTCATAACTTGTAACATCGCTGTCAGAGGATGTTAAAACTATATGAATGTGTCCATTACTCAGAAGTCTGTTTTGCAAATAGATAGTTCTTTAATAGATATGGTAGGCTCAGGAATGGGAATTTAAGAGGCTTCTCTAGGTGTCAAAAGACCAAGACTTTAAGGTTAAAAAACTGATTTCATTGCTAGAGAGTTAAAAACAGGAGCAGTGAAATTAGTTCTTGGGTGAGTGTAATTGTATTCCTTGTATTAACTAAGGGAGACATTGTCTTTGTATTTGTTATAGATCTGATCTTTTTTTTTTTTTTGAGTCAGAGCCTCACTCTGTGGCTCATATTGGTGTGCAGTGGCATAATCACAGCTAACGGTGGCCTCAACCTCCTGGGCTCAGGCGAGTCTTCTGCCTCAACCTTCCAATTAACTGAAACTGCAGGCACACGTCACTACTCTTGGCTAATTTTTTTATTTATTGTAGAGACAAGGTCTTGCCAAGTTTCCCAGGCTGGTCTCGAACCCCTGGGTTTAGGCAGTCCTCTTGTCTCCGTCTCCCAAAGTGCTGGGATTATAGGCGTGAGCTACCCTGTTTGGCTTAGATCTGATTTTTATTTTATTTTACTTATGTATTTATTTTATTTATTTATTTATTTTTTGAGTTGGAGTCTGACTCTGTCACCCAGACTGGAGTGCAGTGGCTGTTCCCGGCCATCGCAGCCTCGACCTGCTGGGCTCTGGTGATCCTTCCACCTCAGCCATCCAGGTAGCCAGAATTACAGGCATGCGCTACCACACCCGACTGATTTTTTTATTTATTGTAGAGATGAGGTCTCGCTGCCCAGGCGGGTCTCGAACCCGTGGGCTCAGGCAATCCACTCACCTCAGCCTCCCAAAGGCACGGGATTACAGGCTGAGCCACTGAGCCCGGCTGTATTTATTTATTTTTAAAGATGAGGTCTCACACACACTGCGTTGCCCAGTCTGGTCTTGAATTCCTGGATTCAAGCAATTCTCTCACCTTGGCCTCCCAAAGTGCTGGGATTTCAGATGTGAGCCACTGTGCCTGGCCAGATTTTTATTTTATTATTATTTTTTCTTTATTTTATTGTAAAAATGTTTGGTGCAAGTCAGGATTAGATACATAATTAGTCTGTGTGCAGGTGAAGTTTGAGCCTCCAACTGGTAGATTTTTTTTAAAAATGCTTTGTTAAGAAAGACTTTCACCAAGAAGGTTCTGCTTGCAACTTATTGATGAGTAGGCCGGTCTGCACAGGGGATGTTTACACCAGCCACAGCATCTACATCTCTTTTAATGTACCACAGCTGCAGAAAAAAAGCCAAACAACAACAACAAGATTAAATCAGGGAAATAACTCTCTGTTTATAGATGTCAAAATAACCTCAACTTGAAATGATGATCCTTGTACTTTGACTTGAAGGGAAAAAAGATTTAAAACCTTAAAATCATGGAGAAAGGGATTCCAGTGAGCTTTATTTTCTTGGGTTTCCTCACAGTGTAGTCTTTTTGTGACTCTTCTCTGTCAGGTCAAATTTAAATCTGCTTAGTAAGGACAATTTTGTTTACTTCATTATAATTGCTATCAGAGTGTTTGCTTTTTTCTTCTTTTATTACATACTTTTTCGGTTTTGTTTGTTTAGAATCGATGAACACTTTAAAACAAGCCCCAAAATTCCTGGAATTGACCTGAACTCAACTAGGGTGTTATTTGAGAAGTTAATGAATTCTCAGCACTCCATGATTCTAGAACAGGTATGTTTCTTACACTCACAAAGTATATTCTTAAAAATGCACTTTTGTATTTTCTAGCTCAGTTTCAAGATAAAAAAAAATAAATGACAAAGCAAAAGTCTTGTACAAGTCTTAACTTTGTAAAATATTTACTTTGGGAATTCGACCTACCTTTTGCTTTCTTTTTGATTTAAATCTTTCTAAGGAAATGCCTTGCCAGAATGTAAGGTTTGCACTGGCAGGAGTCTTTGACTTTTCGTTGTACATAGTGAATAAGTTAGAGTTGAGCATCTATTCAATGGACTTATAGAGGAATTAATTAGATCTCAGGTACACTTGACTTTCTCATTACTCCTTTCTCTCATGCAGATTTTAAACAGCTTTGAAAGTTGCCTGATTCCCCAGTTGTCAAGTTCACCACCAGACGTTGAAGCGATGAGAATCTATTTAATCCTGCCTGAGTTTCCCTTGCTTCAGGACTCTAAGTATTACATCTCACTGACAATTCCCTTGGCTATGGCCATTCTGCGGCTGGATACGAACCCCAGCAAAGTACTAGGTGAATTTGCTAAACTTAATGCCAACGGTTTAAGACTTCTTTGTTTTGTTGGTGTGACCATGGGCTCTCTGTAGATTGAGATCCAAGAACCTGTATGTTGCCATTTAATATCCTTAACATTTAAACTTTTCTCTCTTTGATGTTAATTTTGTAGTTACCCCTATTTGTAATTCAAGCAAATTGAACCATTATTTTGTTTGTTTGAAATGCTTCATGCCATATTAATCTTGATTTTGTAATATTCACAAATTTAGATTATTCAACTTTAAACTGTTTTTTTTTTCTTCTACATTTGTTTTTAGTTAACAGTGCCTCAAAAATTAGTATCCATCTGTCTCCTTCTCTCCTATACTTAATTTAGGGGGTGGTAGTGAAGTGAACAGTTTTGGTGACACAGAGGTCTCCAAAAATGAGGAAGAAAATGACCCAGTGAGGACTTACCAAATGTTTGTTTTGTTTTTCTTTTGTAGGGCAGTTGAGTCCATACTGATTTTTGCAGACTTTGGATACTTTGCTGAGATAAGAACCTTCAGTTTCTCAGTTGAATTGGAGTCTCTCTCATGGGAGTAGCACCTGAGATGTTTTTATTAATCAAGTACAGAAACTCTATCATCTGGCTTTTTTTTTTTTTTCTTCCCCGGGTAAACTTTTTCAGGTGTTCATTGCAACTCAGTAACTTCTGTGTTGCAGGTGGACTGGATGTTACTTGAGTATGGTCTCCTCATGAGTAAAGAGACCTGTATTTCTGAGGTGGAATATTGACTTTTCCATATTGCTTCCACCTTTGCCGTAGAGATAAAAACAGAAATAGTAATGAAGGCACTGGTAATGTGTTAGCAATTTTTTTTTTTACAATCAAAAGCCTTTTGGGGCACATTTTCTCAGATGTTGTAATACACACGAGATAGAAGATGGCAATCTCTGAAGAAATACTACCTACCTGACTTCTAAGTTTTAGAGTTTTTAAATGTTTATTTCTTCAGGTTGGACAATATAGAGAGGTCAGAATTGTTCAATTTTGCATTTAATTTTATTTTTAACTTTTAATTATTGAAATTTAAAACAATTCTCAAAGTAGAGAGAACACTACAGGTAGCCAATCAACAAGTTCAATGGATGTCGGTATTTTGCCCTTTTTATTTTATCTGTCCCCCACCCTCACCATCTACCTTTTTCTATTTTGCTGGAGTATTGTAAAGGACACCTCAGACATATTATTTCATTCTTTTTTTTTTTTTTGAGTTAGAGTCTCACTCTGTCGCCCAGACTGGAGTGCAGTGGCCGCTCCCAGCCACCGCAGCCTCGACCTGCTGGGCTCCGGGGATCCTTCAGCCTTCCAAGTAGCTGGAACTACAGGCGCGCGCTACCACGCCCAGCTAATTTTTTGATTTATTGTAGAGATGAGGTCTCGCCAAGCTGCCCAGGCGGGTCTCGAACCTGCGGGCTCAGGCAATCCACTCACCTCAGCCTCCCAAAGCGTGGGATTACAGGCTGAGCCACCGAGCCCGGCTATTATTTTATTCTTTAAGTATTGCAGTATGGCTGAGTTGATTTCTGACAAAATAGAAGCCGATGGCATAACCTTCTTGTCTGGTTATGAGAAAGCATTGTTTGGTAAGAAATAAAAATAGTAGTTTTTTTGTTTTTTTTTAAGTTTTAAAACAAAGTTTATTAGAGAAAGATGAGAGAAAAGAAAGGGAGACATGCCAAAGCTGGCATGGATGAAAGAAACCATCAAAAAATAAAAATAGTAATTTTTCAATGAATTATGCCTCTTGAAGGGAAAGGAATGGTTGCCCTATTCCTGCTGCTTCTGGATTGTGTCCTTTATCCTTTGCATCCCTGGTAAAGGATTTAAGTGGTGGCTGAAAGGACTAGGACATATGAACAGTCAACGAATACAGTGGACATCACTCCTGCCCAAAATATGTGTATTTCGTCCACATGTGGCCTTGGAATTGAACTTTTAGGTTAGCCTTCAGAATGAATCTTCGAAAAAAGTCAGATGCTAACAGAGCTCCAGAGATTCTTGTATGGCCACTGATCTCTCCAAATGTTTTAGTGGATTCTTTTAAAAGTCATTTTTGGGAAAGTACATTAGAGTAATGTTTATCTACTAGACAGATGAGTTTTTAACTAGTAGGCAGAAGACATTTATACTTATTGCAGATTACATGTTGAAATGTATGTCTTTTCTTTCTTTCTCAAGATAACTGGTGGTCTCAGGTGTGTCCGAAATATTTCATGAAGCTGGTAAACCTCTATAAAGGTGCAGTCCTTTATCTGCTGAGGGGAAGAAAGACATTCTTAATCCCCATGCTGTTTAACAATTATATTACAGCAGCTCTCAAACTCTTAGAGAAGTTATATAAGGTAAGCATAGGCAATTCCTGCGGGGAAAGGGATGAACAGGGGAAGGGGTGAAATGTCCTACTGGATGTCCCTGGAAGCCATGTGTTAGCTGTCCTCTTTCTGTTCTTCATTAGGTGAACCTTAAAGTGAAGCATGTGGAATATGATGCATTTTACATTCCTGAGATTTCCAGTCTCGTGGACATTCAGGAAGACTACCTCATGTGGTTCTTGCATCAAGCAGGGATGGTAAGAATTCATAATCATGTCTGAAACCTTGAATCTTTTTTTTTTTCAGAGCATAAATTCGGATATGAAAAGCACATCTGAGCTGTATCATTTGTCTTTGACTTGGATGTTAGTGTCTCACCTGTTTTGTAACCGCCCGGCTTTTGCATTCTTGAAACTTTGAAGAGCATTACATAGTCATAAATATGATAAGGAGTCACAAATGGATAGTCATCTAAATGTTATAAATTTTATCAGTTGCCAGCATTTTAAAAAATCAAGGTATCTAAGGTAGTCAGATTCATAGAAACATTATAGAATGGTGGTTGCTGGAGCAGAGGCAGGGAGAAGGAGAGTGGTTAATTTAGTGAGTACAGAATTTCAGTTTTACAAACTGAAAGAGTTCAGAGATCCGTTATATAATGATGTGAACGTACTTAAAACTGCTGAACTGTACTGTTAAAAATGATTAGGATGGTAACTTTTATGTTATGTTTTGCCACAATTTTTAAAAAATCAAGATAAAAAATAAGAATTTTTAGTTTTTCCTGAAACTTGGAAGACCTGGCAACATGACCTGTCTTCCTATATGGCACCACTTGGTTGGAATTCAGCAGTGACTCTTTAGATGACACTTATATACGCCATAGTCCCTACTGCAGCTTGATTTACCCCTGACATTGAGGAAAGGGTCTTGGCTGAGTATCGTCTTCTGAAAGCTAACCTACTTCAGTCAGCTTGTGTCAGCTGCCAGGACCCCGTAAGCCCCTCTGATTTAGGGTTATTTGTGTGGAAACATCACACATCCCTGATCCACCCCTCACCAGCTGTTGTACATGCCATTCAAGGGACTGGCATGGCAGGAGCTGCTTGGCTTGATTGCAGACTGACTGGGGACATATGCAAGGCTCTTTAGGCTCCTTCATCTGCAGGGAATGGGCAAATTTGAGTTAGGCCAGAAAACAGAATGATCAGTTGGTTCTTGTATTTCATGAAGCCACATGCAGCAGATACATCTGAGTGAGTCCTTGCCATTTTCACAGATTCCTCACCAACATTAGGACAGTATTTTTCCTGTAGCTTTTATGGAGGTCAGTAGTTATTTCCAAAAGCAAGGCATTTAAATAGGCTTATTTAACTAAACAAGCAAGATTTTTTTTTTTGGTCAAATAATAGATGATCAGTGCTAGCAATGTTGTATTTTTTTTACTCTAGAAATTCTAAGACATTGATACAATGTTTTTGTAATTTGCTTTCTTTTTTTAAGAGGCAGAGTCTTTCTCTCTTGCCCAGGCTGGAGAGCAGGGATGTGATCATAGCTCACTGCAGACTCCAACTCCTGAGCTCAAGGGACCCTCCCATTTTAGCCTCCTGAGTAGCTGGGACTACAGGTGTACAACACTATGCCCTAGCTAATTTAAAAAAAAATTTTTTTGTGGAGATGGGATCCTCACTTTTGGTGTCCGAGCTGGTCTTGAACTCCTGGCTTTAAGTGATCCTTTTGCCTTGGTGTCCCAATGTTGGAATTACAGGCATGAGTCACCGTGCCCAGCCTTAAAGAAGATTTTATGATTACCCTGAAAAAATACTTTTCAATAAAAACAAGTTAAAGTGCTCTAAATGGGTTGACTTGGGAAATTTAACATGGGGGCCAGCAATGAACTCTGCTTTTACCTTCAAGTTTAGGAATTAGAAAAAAATAAGCTTTTCTGTTTTATGAATTTGTTAATACTATTCATTGAATAATAAAATTATGGGCCAAAATAAGATTTATGAATTCTTTAGGTGAACTGCTTTGTTTTCAACAAATGGAAGGAATGGAGGCCCCAGAGAAGTTAAATAATTTTTCCACCAATTCCATTAGCAGTAAGAGTCAATTCTTCTGACTGCTAATCTACCCCATCTGTGACTTCATGCTAAATAAAATAAGTCTAACAAGCTCTAAATCTCTTTTACCCTGAAAATGAAGTTGCTCATGTTAAACCTAGATGATCATGACTACAGTCTCTGACTGGAGGTATTTAAGGGAGCAACTTTTACAGTATGTTATAGTTCTTTTCTCTTAACATTTGATAAGTAAACATCTTACCAGATCTTGAATAATAGATGCTCATCTCTTCAGTAATTAGTTGTAGAAATACAGAAAATTGGTGTGACCATTTGTGATTCCTGTGGTCAGGTAAGGTACAGTACTATTAGAAATTGAATTTTAAATTTCTTGGTATCTTGAACTTTAACAAAATACGAAAACCATCCCACATGTGCTATTTTGGTTTATGTTAATCACTTTTAAATCATAAGAAGAACAATAGATGGACTTTTTGTGTTACTTTTTCTAGCTTGGTTCTAGCTGAGCAAATGCCCCAGGTAAAATGTGCTGGGTTCAAGTCTCCACTGTGTTCTCCTGACCATGGCCTTAGACAAGGTACTTAATTTCTTCTAGGCCCAGCATCTTCATTTGTGAATGAAAATTACAATGTAGTGTGAGAATTAAACACGAAGAAAGTTCTTACTTAGCTGAGTACTCAGCATAACACAAGTCCTCAGTAGCTGGTTGTCACTGAGCAACTCTTGAGCACCTAATGTTTATCATCTACCTGGTCACTGGTCACCGGGAGTGACACATGGATAGGATTTGGTGTCTACCTTTGCAGAGTATTCAGTTCAGTGTAGAGGCAGCAGTGAAAATGCAAAGGGACATAACGTGTGTGTGCAGAAGGAACAGTCTAAAGTAGCTGAATTTTGCTTATTTTAAAGAAGAGGTGGTTTATTTCAAATCAATAACCTGCCATCATCTCCTTGAAAACACATAGGATGAGTGACTCCGTGGGTTCCCCTAGAGGGCAGCACAAGTGAGGAAATCACTGATAATCCTGCTAGAATAAAAGCTGGAGAAAGCTTGGCATCTTGCATGATGGGGCACCTGGGGGCAGTGTTTTGGCTCCGAGCCCCAGCATTGTGCACGCGTGAGACGAGGCAGACCCTGAGGCGGGGGAAGTTGCAATTCTTCCTTAGCCCTACAAGTGTGTGCAGTGCCTCTTGCCCTACTTGCAGCCACAGTTAGGAAGTGTTGGCTTGGTGTTTATAAGAAGAGGTGTTCCCAGTTCTCTAGTTCTGTTCTATTTATTTATGCATTGCTTCTGTTTCACATAATTTAGAAAGTGAAAAAAAATATATATATATATATATACACATACACATATATACTTTCATATACTTTATTTTTATTTTAAAGATGTGGGATACAATTCAGGGCTAGGTATACAAATGTTCATTAAATTGTAGCTATCCTTGTTGATGAGGTGGGCCTCTCCCTCTCCTGGAAGTTTCCCTCAACTGCCAATCCCACCCTTCCTCCCCAGGGCAGTTTACCGCTACTGCCAATCCGTTTCTTATAGTATTGTGATAATTGCTCAAGGTCTGCTTATGAAGGAAAACATATGGTACGCTGTTCTTTGTTTCTGTGATAGATCACCAAGTATGATAGACTAAATCCATCCAAGTTGCTGCAAAGTCCATGTTTGTCCTTCTTTATGGCTGCATCATATTCCATTGTGTAACTTTCATATATTTTAAAAAGCAACCCCATTTCAGGCATGGAGACTTAAAATATAGTCCACCAGTACTTTGTTAGTTTTGAGTTTATGAGACTCATTTTTGGGCAATGGATAGCCCCAGGACAAGCAGCCTCTCAGTAGGTGATCACATATCTTATCAGTTCATATGCATCCATTGATATTATTATTCACATTTGTTTCACATAATGCAGAAATGCCAGTGTGAATATAATTTCTAAAATATTCAATTTCAGCATTTACAGCATAAAAGTCAGTGAAATAAAATTATATTGCAAATACAAAAACTCGTAGACTTATTACAAATTGTACACTTACAAATAGACCTTCATACAGATTTCCAGTATATTTGAACAGAATGTCCCTCCCTCCCTTTCCCTTCCTGGCACTAGCACCTTGTTTCTATAAGGCTTCAGTGTCCTCCTGCCTTCCCTGGTGGCTCCCTGGGGAGCCGTGGGGGTCCCTAGACCACTAGCTCTGGGCAACCTTGGCTCTGGCTCCTAACTGAGCCAATTTTGGATTTCTTTTCAGCCACCACTCAACTGAGAGGATGGTGACCCTGCCCCCAGTTCAACTCCTCCCGTCTCCAGTAGCGAGATCAGCCAGCTTCCCAAACTGGTTCTTTCACCTCTGGGCGGTGGGGAAGGATCAGGTGAGGATGCTGGAGGGACTAGGAGCTGCAGAAGGTGGGTGTTTAAGGGATGCAGGGTGAGGATGCAGGGACAGAGTCAGAGAATGGGAGTGGGACCAAAGAGTCCCAAGGAGTACAGACAGAGTTGCTGGCTGAGTCTGACGTGACATTATGCCAATCAAAACACCAGTATGTACTTAAAAGTCCTGGTATGCCAGGACTCTGTCACTATTTTTGTAGTCCCTGTTACCACTTTTCTCATAGTCACTTTTACATTTGAAGTATTCAAAACTTCATGTTGCTTTACAGACCATCACACATTCAAGATCTTCCTTTTCCCTCAAGAATAAGCAAGCAATGCTTAAAGTAAACTAATCTCTTCTGAGAAGATTAGGAAATTCGGTGTTGGCACTGGTTAAACCCACTTTTTCTGGATGCTCGTATTTTTTGTAGGTACCTAAACTAGAAGACTGCGTAACTTTATATGCTGCTGTTTTATGGTGTGGCTTTATTTTTTGTTTTTAGTAATTTTGATTCCTAAATTCAAAGTAATTAGATCTGGAGCTACAGAAGTGAGTCAGGTTGGCCTGGATTATATATGTATAAATCCATACCTGGCCTCACTGGAACTGGAATTATCCCTGTGATTTGTGTTTCTCAGACTAGAGAAATGTTCCAAGATCCCTAAAGGAACCTAGTTCTAAAGGCTTAACAGGGAGGATTTTAATTAAGATTGCTTTTAAGTGATTTCATTTAAATATGCATAAGCACAAAAGGAGGCGTACACTTCATATAGCACTTAAACAATTATAAAACTAAAACAAATTTATAAACTAAATACAAGCAAAACGATAACATCAGTGCAATGCAGATAAGCCTCACCGATTTAATGCGCCCATCTTAATGTGCCTGTGTTACTGAGACCAAGCCCACTTGAACTGTGGGTCTGTACTGCCTGCTGTCAAGCTCTGGTGCTTGGGTTCCACCCCCATCTGCCTGGCATGACTCAGCTCTTTTTTCTCTTCTTTCATCTGCTCTTAAATCGAATTCATGCAGCAGGCCCCAGGTTCGCACTGGCCTTTTCCTTGGTGCAAATGCAGCATTTACATGCCAAGACTACTTTTCTCTTTTCTCATTACCCTTGGACATTTAAATATTAACCCGACACCAATGCAGTCATTAAAACAAATGTAAATTATGTGGTAACTCAATGTATTTTTTATTACTTTTATTTAGGGCATCATTAGGAAAATTCTAGAGCACTCTTAGATCTCTGAGTAAATCTGTGGTTTTCTGTTTGAGAAATACTGCTGCTGATCAACATAACCTATATTGTTGATCTTTTTGTTTCTATTAAATTAATGTTATGTTAATGTTTGTTACGTAATTTATTTTATTTATTTATTTATTTATTTTTAGTTGGAGTCTTACTCTGTCACACAGACTGGAGTGCAGTGGCCGCTCCCGGCCACCTCAGCCTCGACCTACTGGGCTCCGGTGATCCTTCCACCTCAGCCTTCTGAGTAGCTGGAACTACAGGAA
>NW_007247132.1:712669-718777 GCF_000164805.1 Carlito syrichta
TGCCCAGGCGGGTCTTGAACCCGCGGGCTCAGGCAATCCACTTACCTCAGTCTCCCAAAGGGGCGGGATTACAGGCTGAGCCACCAAGCCCGGCTTGTTACATAATTTAACAAACTTTCAGAAGAGTTTTTTTTTCTGGATACATGAAATTATATTATACCTCTTAGATATGCTTCATTGTGGTTGTGTTTATTTACTATTACTCCCCTCTGAAGTTTATTCACAGATTCATTCATGTATTGATGGAGTAGAGTACCTTCTGCAGGCCAAGTGTTACTCTAAGTGCTGAGTCAGGGACAGCTTAATAGATAATGTACTTTTTAGAAGCACTTTAAATTCTTTCTAAATACTTGGTTTCAGCCAGGCATGGTTGCTCAGGCCTGTAGTCCCAGCACTTTGGGAGACCAAGGCAAGAGGATTGCTTGAGCTCAGGAGTTCAAGACCAGCCTGGGAAATGTAGAAAGATCTCATCTCTACAACAAATTAAAAAATTAGCTGGATGTGGTGGCACACACCTGTAGAACTAGCTACTCAGGCAACTGAGATGGAAGTATCACCTGAGATTATAGGCAGTCGAGGCTGCAGTGAGCCGTGATCATGCCACTGCACTGCATCCAGCCTGAGTGACAGAGTAAGACCCTGACCCAAAACAAACAAATAAATTTGGTTTCTCCTAAGATTAACTCATTGTGTGTGTGTGTGTGTGTGTGTGTGTGTGTGTGTGTGTGTGTGTGTGTGAGAAGGAAGAAATAATATCATTTAACAAATAAGATGTAATTTGCATTAACCACTTAACCCAACAAAATTTACTTCTGAAGTCACGGTTGTAAAGCTCCTGCTTTGCAATTAGATTTCTTATAAAAGAGAATTCTATTAGTGCTGTGAATTGTGGAGAGTTAGTGACACGGCCTTTAAAGACTCTTTGAAAATATTTTTAAAAAGATTTTTGGTCTTTTTCTCAGTCTATGTCTATCAATACACCTATTTCATCAAAACTTAGTCAGCTATTCAAATAGTGCTAGTTCCATGGCTAAATAGTCAAATAGGCTCTGTGTTTTACTACTTATGTTTACTTTTGGGGAGGTTAAAATTCAGGTATTACAATCAAAGTAAAAGACTTTTTATTTTTCTTTACACAGAAGACTAGACCATCTATAATACAGGTAAATGATCCTTTTAAAATTTGCTTATATATTTTTCCAGCAGTGTTCTCTGTGGAATACTATAATATTGCCAACAATGTGTTTCGCTCTAGGATGCTGTAACGCTTTGTTCCTACCCTTTCATCTTTGATGCTCAAGCCAAGACCAAAATGTTACAGACTGATGCTGAACTACAGATGCAGGTATCATGTCTTGAAAATGACTTCCTCTTCATGTTTTTCTCATTGTAGACATTCTTTTGTAATTTTTCCTAATAGGAAAAAACATACTTGGATGAAATTTCATTATAACTCTTAAAACTGTTCCAAACTTTTTTAGTAATTTTATGTTGAACATAGCATACATATGTGAGTGCACATTTATGTAGACCAGAGACTGGTAAACATTTTCTGTAAAGGACCCCTTTGTAAATATTTTAGGCTTTGTGGGCCATATGGTCTCTGTTACAACCGTTCAACTCTATCATAGCATAAAAGCAGCGATAGACAGTATATAACTGAATGAGCATGGTGGTATTCCAGTACAGCTTTATGTACGCTGAAATTTGAATTTTGTATAATTTTTACATGTGATGAAATAGTATTCTTTAAAAAAATTTCTTTTTTTTTTAATTTTTATTTTTTAATTTTTAATTTTTTTTTTTGAGTTGGAGTCTCACTCTGTCACCTACACTGGAGTGCAGTGGCTGCTCCCGGCCACTGCAGCCTCGACCTGCTGAGCTCCGGCGATCCTTCTACCTCAGCCTTCCAAGTAGCTGGAACTACAGGCACGCGCTACCACGCCCAGCTAATGTTTTTGATTTATTGTAGAGATGAGGTCTCGCCAAGTTGCCGGGGTGGGTCTTGAACCTGCGGGCTCAATCCACTCACCTCAGCCTCCCAAAGCGCTGGGATTACAGGCTGAGCCACTGAGCCTGGCTCAATATTTCCTTTATCTTTAGGTAGAGAAAAAAGTCACTGCGGACCAGCTCAGGTGAGCAGGGTGGGTGTTCCAATAGAGTTGTTTGTTTACTGGCTAAAATCTCCCTCACAGAGAGTGCTGTGTGAGCTGGTGCATTGTGGTGAAGCAAGAGCTCCTTTGGGACCATTTTTGCACACACCCTTCTTCTCTTCTCTTCTCTTCTCTAGTCAGAGTCTCACCCTGTTGCCCAGTCTGGAGTGCAGTGGCATGCTGCTCACAGCCATCGCATCCTTGAACTGCTGGGCTCGGGTGATCCTTCTGCCTCAGCTTTCCAAGTAGCTAGAACTACAGGGGTGCACTACCACGCCTGGCTTATTTTTTGATTTACTGTAGAGGTGAGGTCTTGCCAAGTTGCCCAGGTGGGTCTTGAACCTGTGGGCTCAGGCAATCCACTCACCTCAGCTCTGAGATTACAGGCTGAGCCACCGAGCCTGGCGTAAAAAAATTTTTTTCAACCATTTAATAATGTGAAAGCCAAAGTTAACTCAAGAATTGTGTAAGAGCAGACAGCAGGCTGGATTTGACATGTTGATCCCAGACATAGAGAAAGAGAGATAATTAAATACAGCTTGGTAATTCGTTGTTGAATAGAAACTCAACTTACAGAGATTTATTTAATAATTTATTTTTAAAACACATTTTTAAAGTATACAGTTAAATCCCCTGCATACAAACATATTCCATTCCAAGAATGCGTTTATAATTCCAATTTGTTCTTAAGTCCACAAATTTAGCCTCGGTCCCCAACTAACACAGTTGCCTATACAGTACTGTTTTGTAATAGGTTTATAATACTTTTCATACAAGTAATAAAAACAAAGACAAAAAATAAACATTTTAAATCTAATAGTGTAGTACCTTGAAAAGTACAGTGGTACAGTACAGTATAACAGCTGGCATACAGGGCATGGCATCACGTTTGCATCTTGGAAACTTCACAACTTGAAGGTTCATATGTAGGGGACTTACATTTGATTTGTAATTGATTCATATGTAGAAGACTTACTGTAATTGATTTTGACAATCCACAAAGACATTTGTGAATCCATATTCACCAATTCCTACTGTTGGTGGATATATAACTTCATCTGTTTTTCTCTCTTTTGTGCTCTCTTCCCCCCCATCTCTCTTTCCAGCTCTGTATCTATTTAAACATTTAAGTCTGTTTTCATACTGATATATCTAGGGTATTGACAATTTAAAGGTTCTTTAGAGAAATGGACTTTTTCAAAGAATAAAAACCCTTTAACAAGTGGTTATTAGGGTTCTCTTTCTGCCATTTTGCAAGTCATGGTTTTTACCCACTCTCTATCATTTCTTCAGGTATGGTATTATTTTTAGTCTTGATCAGCTAGTCTAAATTACTTTCCTAGCCCTAGTTATAGATCATAACTCCTTCAGTTCATCTCTGAGTCCATATTAGAATGACCTCCTGTGTGCTGTCTAATAAAAGTAATTTAGAAAACCAGGGAAAGTTAAGAGGGAAAAAAAGCACAAAATGGAGGTGCAGTCAGGCTCCCCCAAGTCCGAAAGCCAGCTGTATGCTCCCTCCACCCCTGGGTGTGTGCTGAGTGATGTGTTCTTGTTGTGCTGTTCCAGGTAGCGGTCAATGGAGCCAACCTGCAGAACGTCTTCATGCTTCTCACCCTGGAGCCTCTGCTGGCCAGAAGCCCCTTCCTCGTCCTTCACGTTCGTAGGAACAACCTTGTTGGAGATGCCCTAAGAGAGCTGAGCATTCATTCTGATATTGATTTGAAAAAGCCTCTCAAAGTGAGCTCCTTCAGTATATTCCTCCTAATACCTTCGTAGGTTGTCTTTAAGCAGTGTTAACAAAGTAACAACGAGCTTGTTAAAATTGTGGGGTGCAGCTGTTCACTATTGCTTTCATTTATTTGACAAGAATTCAACCACCTCCTTCTGTCAAATCACTGAACAGAACATCTCAACGTAGCAGCAGATAAAAACGCCAGTGGATTATTTGAGGGATTATAGTGCTTTCTTTGTCTGCTTCTGCTGTCTCTGCTGAACCTACTCCAGTTCTACCAAAAACAAGCAAAAAACAAAAACTGAAATTTCAACTAATTACAGCGATTATGCTATTTTCTAGGAAAATTTTGGGTATCAAAGTTTTAAGAGAAAGAAGGCAGAACAGGGAAATGGAAAGATAGTGAAATCATCCGGGAGACCATTGGCCTGTTATGATGGGTGCACCTACCACCCTGAAATTATTAAATGAAGAAATGGTCTCTCCCATAGACCATGCATGTTTGTGTGACTACTTACCATATTTCCAGGGCTTAGCACGAGGCTTGGTACACAGTAGATGTTCTAGAAATGTCTCATGAATTACTTGAAGTTGTTGAAAGTCAGTCACCTTTTTTCCTTTGGATGGCTTCCATATCCCTCTTTTCAGTTCATTAATAAGCTCCAGTTTCAGAAACATAATAGGCAAGAAACTGATCATCTCCATAATATTATGACCTCTTCCAAAAGTTCTAATAAGTAACATCGGTCACATCAGTCTGTATTGTTGTTTTCTCTAGAACTTCTGGGTTATACTTTGATGTAGCTTTTCCTTGTGTGGCCCATTTTCAATCAGTCATTCAGATGAGTCTTCTGCTGCCATCTGTAGAATCCGAGTCACTCCTCGACTATTGTCTTGCTCTAGGTGACCTTGAACACAGCCACAAGTATAAGCTTTCTTGAATGCTGTTTTTGGCTCTGTGTCTGAGTCATCGTCTGTAAAATGGGAAGATAATAGTAATCCCTATGCATAAGACAGTTCTGAGGAGTAGGTTAATAGTGCTTAAGGGCTGGCACAAGGTCAACGCCATGTAATGTGTTGGTTTGCTATAGTTGTTACTCTTAACGGACGTTGGGGTCCAGCTTGCCTGTTTATAGTCCTCCACAGAGCCCATGTCTGTGCTCTGCTCCCTTCTACACTTATCAGTTACTTCAGGAACCCTATTGAGAGTGATTTCTTCCAGAAAGTATTCTCTGACTCAAATAAATCATTGCTTTTTGTTATGTTCAAGAACATTTATCTCTCATTATATATTTGACTCTTTGAAAATAAAATGTGTCTTACCAAAATCTCTGGGATGCCATGAAAGCTGTAGTAAGAGGGGAATTTATATCCCTACAAACGCACTTGAAGAAAATGGAAGGATCACAAATTAACAGCCTAACAAGCCACCTAAGGAAGCTGGAAAAGCAAGACCACAAAAGCCCTAATTTCAGCAGAAGAATTCAGATCACCAAAATAAAAGCCCAAATCCAGGACATAGAAGACAAAAAGATAATACAAAAAATCAATGAAACAAAAAGCTGGTTCTTCAAAAGGAAAACAAGATTGATGGTCCCCTAGCTAGACTGACCAAGAAAAAGAGAAAAAGCCCAAATAAACACAATCAGAAACACAAAAGATGAAGTCACATCTGACCGGGAAGAAATACAAAAGATCATTAGAGACTACTATGTACACTTGTATGGAAACAAACTTGAAAACCTTAAGGAAATGGAGGACTTTCTGTCATCACACAACCTGCCTAGGTTGAAACAAGAAGAAATTGAGACCCTAAATAGACCAATAACAATAAAGGAAATTGACTACATAATAAGAAAACTACCTACAAAAAAAGCTCTGGACCAGTTGGCTTTCCAGCAGAATTCTACAAGACATTTAAAGAGGAGCTGATACCAATCCTACTGAAGGCATTCCAGGCAATTGAGAAAGATGGAACTTTCTCCAAATCATTTTACGTAGCTAACATCACATTGATACCCAAGCCAGGTAAAGATCCAACAAAGAAAGAGAACTACAGGCCAATATCTTTGATGAACATAGATGCTAAAATTCTCAACAAGATCATAGCGAACTGCATCCAACAACACATCTCAAAAATCATCCATCATGACCAAGTAGGCTTCATCCCTGGGATGCAAGGCTGGTTCAACATTCGTAAAACCATAAATGTAATTAAAT
>NW_007247132.1:718799-719540 GCF_000164805.1 Carlito syrichta
GATGTCAAAACAAAAACCACATGATTATATCATTAGATGCAGAAAAAGTTTTTGATAAAATCCAGCACCCTTTCGAAGATCTAGACATATGGGGAACATGCCTCAAAATAGTAAAAGCCATCTACGAGAAACCCACAGCCAGCATACTCCTTAACAGACAAAAATTGGAACCATTTCCCCTGAAAACTGGAACAAGACAAGGAGGTCCACTCTTACCCCTCCTGTTCAATATAGTACTGGAAGTCCTAGCTAGGGCAATCAGAGAAGAGAAGGCAATCAGGGGTATCCAAATAGGAAAAGAGGAAGTCAAGTTATCTCTCTTTGCAGATGACATGATTGTGTACCTTGAAAACCCAAGAGAATCTTTCAAAAACCTCTTTACACTGATAAAGGACTTTGGCAAAGTCTCAGGATGTAAAATAAATGTGCAAAAGACAATCGCATGTCTTTACACCTATAATAAACAAACAGAAACCCAAATAAAAACCACAATTCCATTCACAATAGCCACAAAAAAATGAAATACCTTGGCATTTTCCTAACCAGAAACCTGAAAGACCTTTGCAATGAAAACTACAAAACACTGCTCAAAGAAATCAAAGATGACACAAACAAGTGGAAAAATATCCCGTGCTCATGGATTGGAAGAATCAACATTGTGAATATGTCCATCCTACTTAAGGCAATCTACAGATTTAATGCAATACCCATCAAATTACCAGCAACATTCTTCTCAGACCT
>NW_007247133.1:0-31167 GCF_000164805.1 Carlito syrichta
CCTCGGCCTCCCAAAGCGCAGGATTACAGGCTGAGCCACCGAGCCCAGCCTACAGGTGAGTTTTCATCCCTCACCCTCTTCTCAACCTTCCCCTTCTGAGTCTCCAATGTCCTTAATACCAGGCTATTTGCCCTTGCAGACCCTTAGCTTAGCTCCCACTTATAAGTGAGAACATGTGATATTTGGTTTTCCATTCCTGCATTACTTCACTTAGGATAATGGTTTCCAATTCCATTCAAGTTGC
Source organism: Carlito syrichta (assembly GCF_000164805.1). Classification (NCBI taxonomy): domain Eukaryota; kingdom Metazoa; phylum Chordata; class Mammalia; order Primates; family Tarsiidae; genus Carlito; species Carlito syrichta. Next base: position 245 of record NW_007247133.1, read on the forward strand.
AACAGAAGATATGATTTTGTTCATTTTTATGGCTGAATGGTATTTCATGGTATAGATATACCACATTTTCCTTATCCACTGATCAATTGATGGGCATTTAGGTTGATTCCATGTCTTTACAATTGTGAATTGTATTGCGATGAACAGACAAGTGCAAGTGTCTTTTTGGATAATGGCTTCTTTTCCAGGTAGTGGGACTGCTGGATCAAATGGTAGATTGACTTTTAGTTCTTTGAGAAATTGCCATACTGATTTCCTTAGAGGTGATACTAATTTACATTCCCACTAATAATGTGTTTCCTTTTATACCACTTCTCTGCCAACATCTATTTTTTTTTTAATAATGGCCATTCTGTCTGGTATAAGGTGGTATCTCATTGTGGTTTTAATTTATATTTCCCCGATGATTTATGATGTTGAGCATTTTGTCATGTTTGTTGGCCATTTGTGTATCTTCTTTTTAGATGTCTACTCATATCATTTGCCCACTTTTTAATGGAGTCATTTGCTTTTTGCTTGTTGATTTGTTTGAGTTATTTTAGATTCTGAATATTAGTCCTTTGTTGGAGGTATAGTTTGTGAATATTTTCTCCCATTCTGAAGGTAGCCTGCTTACTCTATTATTTCTTCACCGTGCAGAAGTCTTTTAGTTTAATTAAGTCCCATTTATTTATTTTTGTTTTTGTTGCATTTGCTTTGGGGATCTTAGCCATAAGTTCTTTGCTTAGGCCAATGTCCAGAAGAGTTTTTCCCTAGGTTCTCTTGTGGGACTTTTAGGGTTTTGGCTCTTACATTTAAGACTTTAATCTATCTTGAGTTAATTTTTGTATGTGGTGAGAGTTAGGGATTTAATTTCATTCTTCTGTACGTGGCTATCCAATTTTCCCAGCACCACTTATTGAACAGGGTGTCCTTTCCCCAGTGTATGTTTTTGACTGTTTTTCCGAATATCAGTTGGTTATAGGTATTTGAATTTATTTCTGAATTCTCTATTCTGTTCCATTGGTCCATGTGTCGGCCCTTATACCAGTACCATGTTGTTTTGGTTACTGTAGTCTTATAATTTGAAGTTGGGTAATGTGATGCCTACAGCTTTGTTCTTTTTGCTTAGGATTGCCTTGGTTATTCAATCTCTCTTTTTGGTTCCATATGAATTTTGAGACTGTTTTTTCTAATTCTGTGAAAAATGACATTGGTCATTTGATCAGGATTGTGTTGAACCTGTAAATTGCTTTGGATAGTATGATCATTTTAACGATGCTGATTTTTCCAAACCATGATCATGGGATGTTTTTCCCTTTGTTTGTGCCTCTACGATTTATTTCATCAGTGTTTTGAAGTTCTCCTTGTAGATTTCTTTCACTTCCTTGGTTGAATATATTTCTAGGTAGTTTTTAATGTTTTGGCAGCTATTATAAGTGGGGTTAAATTCTTGATTTGATTTTCAGCTTGGTTTTTGTTGATGTATAGCAGTGCGACTGATTGGTGTGTTTTGAGTTTGTAAACTGAGACTTTACTAAATGCATTTATTAAGTCCAGGAGTCTTTTTCAGAAGTCTTCAGGGTTTTCTAGGTATAAGATCGTATCATCGGCAAACAGAAATAATTTGATGTCTTCTTTTCCAGTTTGGATACCTTTTGTTTCTTTCTCTTGTGCTTATATCAAATCTTGTAGAACTTATTGACTCCTTATACATTTCAAGTGTATGTATATCTTTCATAAAAATAAAAACTTTAAAATCAAACACAAGACCGATTAAATATAAGTGTGAGAAATGTTTTAGCATGAGGCTAACTACGCACTCTCTGGATGGGGATCAATAACAAATACTTTGCATATTAATAGTTAAATAAAAATTAAACACAAAACTCTAGGAAACTGACAAATCATTCCAGATGAAATCTGATAATGAGAGAAAAAGAAAATACCGAAAAACAGAGTGACAAAGAGACAAAAAAAACCCTTTGCCCACTCCATGTCTCTTCCCAGGGTTTATCTACACCCGTCTTCTATGCATTCCTGAGAAGTAAGCAGGGCAGATTTTAGTATCCCCACTTTATAGAGGAGAAAACAAAGGCTGTATTGGCATTGCAACTTCAGGCAGCAGAGCACAGGCCCTGCAGGAGCAGGCTGCAGTCACAATTACTCAAAGAATTAGTGTGAAATACTTCACAAGATTGTTTAAGAAGCATAACTGTAAAACAGCTTTTTATGGTGGTGCAAGCAGATAGGGTTTCCGGGGACCACAGGAATTCAAACAGCTTGAGCAATCTGCCTGCCTGACAGCTTCCTGTCTTACAGCTTGGTTTTCTGAGCCCTGTGTGGTATGTGATCACCTAATCAGCTGAAACTGGTTCCTGACAGACCCAGGTACGTTATGGAAAAAGCAGAGTGAACCTTCCTCACTGCCATGCTAAAGTCTCCACCCTGGGAGGAGCTGTCGCTTTCACACTACAACATGCAACTATGTGCTGGCATAGCATACAGCACTGCATCTGCACCCTGGGACCCTCCTCTGCATGTGATGATGCACCCTTTCCCCTCTCCATTGCCCCACGAAACCCTCCTGTCTCTGTTCCTCAGAGAGACACTGCTGTGGAGAATACCCCCCCTGTTCTCCCTACTTGTGGCAAGTAATAAACTCCTATTGATCAAAACCTGCAGTCTCCTAGATAGCCATTTGTGGCTCACCAGCTGGAGGAACCCCAGGTTTTTTGGGGTAACAGAGATGTTTATTCATTGGCATCATGACGTGATTATATGAGGGTCAACAGGAACTCAAGCCACCATGCCCAGCATCACCTTCCATTGTACAAGAACCTGAGAAGGAAGCAACATCTCCGGAGGCTGTTCACACCAGACGCGTCTTCCATCTGTGACAAGGTGACAGCAGAGAGGGCTTCTCCCTGTTATTGTTATCCTACATCCCCTCCTGGGCCATGACTTCTGCTCCTGTTACACTATTTCCCATCTAGGTGAACAGTCTCATATCCTATCTATTCCTGACCTCTGTCTATTCTCGGTGTGTTACATTCTCTTCATGGTAGCCGGTGACCTTTTAAAAATTAATTCGGATCACATTACTTCCATACTCCAAGCTCTTCAGTGGCTTCCCTGTACCTGGAATTATCATCTGAACACCTTGCCAGGACCAGTGGTCAAGCCCCTGCCTATATTTTTCTACCATGCAGGAAGAATGTGCTCCTGCCGTGGGGCCTTCACATTCATTCTCTCTGTTGCATCCTCCAGAGACCCACATAGCTCCCTTCCTGCACTCCATTCAGAGCCAGCTGGCTAAACCAGTCCCTCTTTGCCGTGCACCCTGCGTTATTTTCTTCATAGCAGTTATCACTCTCTGAATCTCGTCTTGCTCCTACTTATTCTCTCCGGCCAGAATGTCAGCTCCAGGAGGGCAGGGAGCTTATGTGCTGTGTCCGCTCCTATGACTCAGTAATTAGAACAGTGCCCAGCTTACACGGTAGGCACTCAGAGCATGGTTATCGAGTCCTTTCTGGTGCAGGCACTTTTCCAGGTCTTCACACATATTAACCCCCTTGGTCCTCACTAATGCCCAAAGAGGTAGGCGCTGTTATGATCATTTCCATTTTACTAATGGGTCAAATGATGACAAAGAAGTGCGGTGACTTGCTGATCACACAGCTAGTAGGTTGGCAGGGCCAAGTTTGAATCCACAGAGTCTGGTCTGCACCTTCAATCACTGAAAGTACTCTCCCTCTCAGGTGGATGGGTGAATCAATGTCTACTCAATATCTTTGTCTAGATATTCCTCAGGCCCCAGCCCCTCCTCTTCGTTCCTCACCAGATTCTCCTAAGATGCCCAGATCCTCCCTCTAGCCTCCAAATAAAGCCCCGAACTCCGCATGTCTGGTCCCTCCTTCTACATCCGGCACCATCTTGTCCATCATCCACTTCAGGCTCTCGAAACTTCTTCTCTTGCTTAACCCATCTCTTTTGCTTTTCCATCTACTTAGAGCACTCTCCTCCCACTTTCTCTTAGTAACACTCATCTGTCAGGTCTCAGCTGAAACATCGCTTCCTCAGGGCGCCACCAACACCACCGCCACCAACCACATCTCCTGTGAACTCTCCTATCGCACCCTGCACTTCCACTTAGCTGACAGTCACCACACTTGTTATTAACCACCTGTTCAATGTCCTATGGACTGTTCTGCAAGAAAGTGAACTCCATGAGAGCAGAGATTGTGTCTGTCCTGTTCACTACAGGTGTTTGATAATTTGTATTCATTATTAATATTAATGTGGAATTTATGAACTCACTTTCGCTACCAAAGAAAGAAAGAGAAAGGTCTTTAGAAACCAGATGCCAAGCCGGTGTCACAGGGTTGGGTGTGTGGGTGAAGGTGGAGGTCGCACTTCCTTCTTCTGCCACCAGAGGGCAGGCAGTGCCTTTCTTTAACGAGTGGTTTCTTTCTTTTTTGTTTTGATTTACTTTTTCATGAAGCCCCTTCTAGGAAAGAGTGGTTTATAAGGGCTGAAGAAGAGGTAGCTTTGGTCCCAAAGAGAGGTGGCTTTGGTCTCAGCAGTAGCCTACACCACACTTTTGAGAGCCCAGAGTGTCAAATAATGGGCAGGGTGGGGATGAGGGGGTGGGAGTTCTGGAAACTTGACCCAGGTTAGGATATCAATGAAGCAAGAAGGCTTTAACTTCCCCCTGAGGAAGACAGGCACCCATTTAGCAGAGAGACAGTGGCACTGCTGGAGCACCTGGGGGACTTATGGTTGGGGGGTGGAGGACCTCCAGGAGGTGATACAAAAAAAATGCTACTTGTTCATTTCTTTAGTGCAGTAGACAGCACACTGAGAAAGCAGACAGGAGCCAAGGAAACTAAATGTGTACTTTTAGATAAGTTGCTTTTGTCTGTGGTGTTCAAAGCACTTTGGCACCATGATCAATATAGATCTCAAAAATACCCAAACTTGTGAATTTCCTGGGGCAGTTCCCACTACCCTATTTTACAAAGGAAACCATGGCTCAGAAAGGTGGAGTGGACTGCCCAGATCACACAGTAGCAACCATGGCTGCTGAAGTAAAATGTCTTTTTTGTTTTGTTTTGTTTGAGTCAGTCTTACTCTGTCACCCAGGCTGGAGTGCAGTGGCAAGCTCACGGCCACCGCAACCTCGACCTGCTGGGCTCAGGAGATCCTTCCGCCTCAGCCTTTCAAGTAGTTGGATTTACAGGTATGCGCCACCACGCCTGGCTAATTTTTTGATTTATTGTAGAGATAGGGCTCTTACCAAGTTGCCCAGGCTGGTCTCAAACCTGTGGGTTCAGGCAATCCTCTCACCTCGACCTCCCAAAGTGCTGGTATTATAGGCGAGAGCCACTGCACCCGTAATTAGAAGTAAAACTTCTAATTAGCACCAAGTTTTTTTTTCCATTACACTGTTATAACCTTATTAATTATTATTATGTATTAGCAGTTCTATGGTTACTTTTATCATCGGAGCTGCCATTCATTGAGAGGTTACCCGGCCAGGTACGTGTGCAAAGAATTTTACAAATGTCACATCATTGAATCTTCACTATGATTTTGTGAGATCGATACAAGAGAGAAAAATACAGCCCTGGCTTCTAGGAGCTGACCTGACACTCACAGCTGAGCTTGATGGTCTCCTGTTAAACATAAGCAATTTGACAGAATATCAGCATCAGATAAGACCATGCCGAGCCCCTGACAGATCAAGATGAAAACACAACCACATAGTCTGGCATGTTTGAACACAGAAATGAGCAAGTCACAAAAATAACCAAGCATCCCCCTCTTCTGGCCAACATGAGCAACAGCTACTTTTTTTTTTTTTTTTCCGATGACGCCTTGAATTTCCATCCAGTCTTCCCTTATTACAGCTGAGATTTACTAAGATACCCAATCATAGAACTACCCCAGTTCCTTGACAACATCCAATCCAGAGCAAAGCCTGCTTCCTTAAGCCCTTCCCCCGAATCACTTAACACAAGCCCAAATCCAATAGGTCCTTCCAACATCCTCTTAATGAAACATCCCCGTATGGTTCCCAAGGTGTGCACCCTCCCTTATTGCAACAACAAACCCAACTTGTTCAACTACTAGTTCATCTAGGAAGAGGGGTATTCCTCGTGGTTTTTGGCAGGGGATGTTGACGGCTGTTACCATTATCTCTATTTTATAAATAAGGAGACTGAAATTCAGAGGTTGAGAAATGTACCCAAGATCACAAGGCAGTGAGTGACAGGACCAGCTTTAACAGCAAAGTCCATGTCCTCGCTTGCTTAATGATCCCTGTTATTTGAGCACTGTGTGCCTCAGTCTTCCCCACGTGTAGTGAGGAAGTTAGACTCTGCTCTCCAAATGTTCCTCCAACCCTCATCTTCCCAGAGGCAGGTGCACAAATGCATTGTCAAAGGGGCCCCACTTGGAAGAGCTGGATAGCATCTTCCTTTGGCTGCGGACCCACTGGATTCTGAACAGGTCATTCCCACAATGCCTTGTGGCTGGGAGGCCTAGTAAGGATCTTGAAAAGTGGTGTATCCTGGGAAATACCTCCATGGGCCTTGGACCCCTGCCTGCCACCTACCTCCTTGCCCCTGGTGTCAGCCTTCTCTTTCGGCTCTGTATTTCTGCATTATTTGCTGCAGCTTTTGCTTAAGTGGGGGAGGCAATACAGGAAGGTGACTTGGGAGCTTTTACCCTACTGACCGCCCTCCTGCTCCTACCCTTGCCTCATGAAAGTGGCTACCATCCCAGTGAGGGGCGCCTCATGAAGGTGGCTACCATCTCACCAGACTGCATACATTGTAGAGAGCTGGAAAAGAGGGGTTCCCTCAACTCTGAATCCTGAGAGTCTAAAAGCTGGTGGAGAGGATTTAGCAAAGTGATGCACAAAAACCTTAGATACACTTTGTGGGAGATGGGGGTACTGCCATCTCTCAATCTCTGTAGAACTGTTTTAGCACAAAGAGAGCTGACCTGGCTGGTAAGCTTCTTGGCAGTAGGGTCGGGACTTGTGGAAACGCAGGGCCAGGAACTGGGAGACCCATGTTAGTTCAATGGGAAACAAGAGTGCCTTAATGATAAGTGCCGCTGGCTAGAACCTGCTGCCAAGAGGTAGTGAGTTCCCCCGTCAGAAGAGGCATGAAAGTTGAGGTTGATCAATGAGCTGATGTCTATGAAATTCTAGATTTTAATTTTTCAGATGCCTTTCCCAACTTTTCTTCCAGCCCCAAATCCTGCCTCCGTCCTAACACGTGCACCCCTGTCACTCCCCCCTTGGGTCTGGTCTGAGAGATAGGTGAGGCAGCTGGCTCACCCTCCTGATCAGCAGAAGGAAGCAGGAAACTCAGGCTACAGGAGAGAGGGGCATGGGCTCTCATGCAAATGAGGTGGTGCCCCATCTCTCCTCGGTAACTCCTCTTACTCTCCTGTTCCCTGAGGGCACTCCCAGGGTCATCAGTATTCAGGGTTGGGTGGACTTTGCGGAGCAAGTTGGGGTCTCCTACTGATGCTCAACAGTGACTTGAAAACCCTCACAAATATCCCAACATCCTTGCGGAGAGGAGAGAGAGGATGGGAATTCAAATCTTTATTCTAATCTCCACATCTTTGCCATGCCCCAAAGCTCATGCCGCTTTCTACCTGAAAAAGCTAGCTCACCCCTCAAGCTCCAGCCCAGACACTGCTTCCCCTAGGAAACCAGCCTTGACCTCCTCAGGAGAGAGTCAGGGCCTCTACTTGGCCTCCCACAGTGCTTATGTTGCTGAAACACTACAACTCTGCCTCTCACTCTCAGGGACCTCTAAGGGCAGAAAGTGTTCTGGTCTAGCCAACTCCTAAGTGGGCTATACTGGGGTATAAGAAGACAATAGTTAGGAGCGTCTGTTTCTAGCCTACACTTTATTAAAATTTAAGTTATTGACTACTTGTCCATAATGTTAGTACAAGAGCGTGCATGTAAGTATGGAAGCTGCACACGCAAAAACTTTTTATGATATGGGTTGAGTGACCAAGTAAGTGTAGAGGCTACTATTTTGGTCATTACTGTTTCCCTGGTGTCTATCACAAAACAGGACTTAGTACAAGAGTGAATGAATGCATGAATGAATGAATGAATGAGGTGGCCTGGGTCTGGTCTATTATAATGATCATAAATGTTAGCTGGATGATATTTCCCTCTCTTGGGCCCAAATTCCCTATCTGTGAACTGTGGAATTTGGATCAGATTCCCTCCCAAACTCCTTCCAGCACTAATGTTTCTGAGTGAAGTCCATGTCACTCGTGTTCCAGTAGGGGGACAGTATAATTTAGTCCATAATCATAGCTAATATTTAAGCTACACTAATTACATGGTCTAAGGGCTTAGTGTGGATTAATTCATTTACCCTCACAACAACCCCATTAGGCATGGAGGTTAAATAACCTGTTCAAAGCCTTGTAAACAGCGTGGCAGAAAATATGTGCCCTAACCGCTACCCCGGACCTGACCGGACCTGACGCCTTCATTATTGTTGGCTGACTTCCAAGGGCAAGTATCTGTATCTCTGCCTGAGGGCTTTTTTGGAAGCCAGGCCCAGACCCAGAGCAAGCCAGGAGCCCTCAACCAATGAATGGTGGAGGTTGGTGTACAGATACCCCAGCTGGTGTCTAGACACTGCCTCTCCTGGAGAAGGGTAGAGATCATTTGGAGGACTGCATCCTGCCCCATCTCCCAGCATTCCCTGTGGGATTAAGCTCCAGTCACAGTGGTAGACTGGATACCTCCATGTTTGCTGGCAACTTTCCTTTCCTTTCTCATCCACTCTGCCTCACCTCGTCAGCTACTTGCCGTCTGCTTCTTAGAAACTCCTAGTTAAGGCAGGATTTGGAACCCTGCAATCTGACTGGAGAATCTGGACTTTTTTTGGAGAGACAGGGTCTCGCTCTGTCACCCGAGTTCGAGTGCAGTGGCACGATCATGGCTCACTGCATCCTCAAACTCCTGGGGTCAAGTCATCCTCCCACCTCAACCTCCTGAGTCGCTGGAACTACAGGCATGCACCACCAGGTCTGGCTTAGTTTTTTTATTTTTTGTAGAGACAAGGTTTCACCATGTTTCCCGAGCTGGTCTTGAACTCCTGGGCTCAAGTGATCCTTCTGCCTCAGCCTCCCAAATGCTGGGATTACAGGTGTGAGCCACCATGCCCACCCACCCAGCCAGGGTTCTTATACCATCTTCCTCCCATCTGTCAGGCCCAGGCTCTGTCACTAGCCAGCTGTTAAAGGTTGAATTCTGTCCTCCCAAAAAAGCTCTGCTGGAGTCCCATCCCCAGTACCTCAGCATGTGGCCTTATTTGAAAACACGTTCTTTACAGAAGTAATAAAGATGAGGTCATTAGAGTGAGTCCTAATTCAATATGACTGGTGTCCTCATAAAACGGAGGAATCAGGAACAGGGAGAACGCTATGTGAAGATTGAAGTTATGCAGTATACATGTCAAGGAACTTCCAGAAGCCAGGAGGGAGCCTGGAACAGATCCTTCCCCGGCACTTTCAGAGGGAGATTGGCCCTGCCGACCCCTGATCCCAGACATGGGGCTTCCAGAACTGTGAGAGTAAATTTCCGTTGTTTAAGTCACTCCGTTGAGTTCTTCATGGCAGTAGTCCAGGAAACTAAAGTCCAATTGTGCGACATCTCCATGACTCCATTTCCACTTCTGTAAAATGGGAATAATGCGCCCTCCCTCACAGGATTCTTGGGACGTAAATGAAATAACGCATGTAAAATGCTAAGTACAGAGCCTGGCGCGTGCTTAGCGCTCACTAAGTGGGTAGTTGCTATTGCTGTAACTGAAATCGAAAACCATCCCCAACACACACACACACAGAGAGAGAGAGAGAGAGAGAGAGAGAGAGAGAGAGAGAGAGAGAGAGAGAGAGAGAGAGAGAGAGAAAGAGAGAGAGAAAGAGAACCTCAGGGAAGGTTTCTTGGACAAGTGAACAACTGACTCTTACACTTCTTCCTTTCCCCTTCAGAGAGTCCAGGAGAAATCGGAACGGCCCAAAAGTAAAGAAAAAAGTTTTAATGTTGAAACGTCACTTGGGCTTTTGTGTAGTTTGGGGTGGCCATTAAGAGGTAGATGTTGCTATGAGGTTTGCTTCTTTCTTTACAATTTTACTTTACTGTGGAGATTGGGTCTTGCTAACGTTGCCCAGGCTGATCTTGCACTCCTGGGCTCAAATGATCCTCCTGCCTCAGCCTCCTGAGTTGCTGGGATTATAGGCTGTGCCACCATGCCCAGCAGGGTTTCTGGCAGGGCCCCATCTGAAGACTGGAAAAGAGGAGGTGCCCCTGTTCTACAGAGTAATGGGCAGTCCTGCCATTTGTATGGACTGCATCCATTAAGGTTTTTGGTTGCAAACAATAAAATTTGATATGGTTCATTTAATCAGAAAATGAATGTATTTAAGTATAAAGCCAGAGAGACAAGGTCTGAAACTACACAGACAGGAAGAATGTCCACCACTACAGGAGGCAAAGGGGATTCTATAGAGAAAACACCCCTTCCACCACTGCTCGGCGTAGCTGATGCTCAGAACTGAATGTCAGAAACTCCACATCTGCCACCCCCGAAGAACCTAGTGAGGGTGGCGTGGGATGTGAAGTGGGGGGTGAAGTGGGGACGGGGGTAGTGGGAGAGCATCCTCAAATCAAACCCTTAGCCCTGAAGTCGGTCCTATGCAGAAGTGTGCTTGTGCATGCATTCATTTATTCATTCACTCATTCATTCCACAGATATTTATGAACTGCCTCTTTTGTGCCAGGAACTGTTTCAATTATTGGAGATAAAGTGATGAAAACACAAAGGCATGCAGTGTGTGTTCTTGTGGTACTTGTTGAAGACAGCTAAAACAAGCCCATGGGGAGAGGAAGGAGAGGAAAGCAGAGAAGGGGCTTACTGATTTATGGATTAATTGGCACAATGCCTGGTTTTCTTTAAAAAAAAAAGAAAAACTCCAGTGGGGAAAAAATAAGGAAAAAAAGGGGGAAGACATACGTAAACAAAATTCTCCATACCTTGATCATTGTTGAGGCTGGACAATGAGTACATGGGGGTTTATTATGCTATACTTGTTGCTTTTGTGTATATTTGAAAGTTTCCTCTATTAAGAGAGTTTTAGCTGGGCGCAGTGGCTCACACCTATAATCCTAGCACTTTGGGAAGCAGAGGCAAGAGGATTGCCTGAGCCCAAGGGTTCAAGACCAGTCTGGGCAACTTGGCAAGACCTTGTTGCTTACAATAAATCAAAAAATTAGCTGTGCAATGATGGTGCACACCTGTAGTCCCAGCTACTTGGAAGTCTGAGGTGGAAGGATCACCTAAGCAAGCAGCTCAAGGCTGCGGTGGCCATGAGCGTGCCACTGCACTCCAGCCTGGGTGACAGAGACTCCATCCAACCAACCCCCCCCAAAAAAAAGAGTTTTAAAGAATCATACTGTAATGAAGGGAGGCATGGAAGAAAACAGAAACAGAGGAAGGCCACTTCATTAACTTTGGTTGCCTCATGGAGACAGAAATAATGAAACACTGCTGGGGAAGGGTCTTAAAATCTTCTTTCTACACCTTTATATCCTTTCACTGGCAAGCATATATCCCTTTTGTAATTTGGAAAATAAACACTGGCAGGGTTCACATCTGTAATCCCAGCACTCTGGGAGGCTAAGGCAGGAAGATCATTTGAGGCCATGAGTTCGAGACCAGCCTAGACAGCATCGTGAAACCCTGTCTCTACAAAAAATTTAAAAATTAGCCAGGCATGGTGGTATGCACCTGTAAAGTCCTAGTTACTTGGGAGGCTGAGGTGGGAGGATCACTTGAGCCCAGGAGTTCGAGGCTGCAAGTGAGCTATGATTGTGCCACTGTACTCCAGCCTGGGCAACAGAGCAAGGCCCTGTCTCTAAAATTTTTTAAAAAAAAAATTAAATTCATCCAGGCCCAGTAGCTCACGCCTATAATCCCAGCATTTTGAGAGGCAGAGGTGAGAGGATTGCCTGAGCTCAGGGGTTCAAGACCAGCCAGGCAGCTCCTCTCTACAATAAGTCAAAAAATTAGCCAAGCATGGTGGGGTGTGCCTGGGGTTATGAACTGCCTCCTCTGTGCCAGGAACTGTTTCAATTACTGGAGATAAAACTTCTTGGAAGGTTGAGGCGGAAGGTTGAGCCTGGGCGACAGAGTGAGACACCAACTCAGAAAAAAAAATTCTAAGTTAATGTCCCAGGTCAGTATCCAAACTATAAATCACCTACAGCAAAATTGTCTGTGAAAAGCCCTTTAACTTCCCATCACCAAAGCACAATAGACATGGCTGCACCCTGCCACCCAGATACCAACAAGAGCCCTCAGTAAGTTCCACACAGCCAGGTCTCCCAAAATTGGGACAGAGTGCTGCTGCCTTTTTTGAGTACCAGGTAAAGTAAATGACTTGCTTTTAAGGACCACAGTATATCAAAAACATATATCTTAGTCTATGTTAAGTTTTAAAATGTGCATTTATCCGGGATTCAGAAAAATAATTATAAGCTGCGCATGGTGGGACATGCCTATAGTCCCAACTACTTGTGAGGCTGAGGCGAGAGGACTACTTTAGCACAGAACTTCAAGTTCAGCCTGGACAACATAGTAAGATCCCATTTCAACATAAAAAAAAACCCAAAAATAATTATTACATAGCTTGGGCATAATTTGTCAAAATGTAAAATAACTTGGTGAATATTTAAGATTGAAATTTAAAAGGTGCTGCAATTATTCAACTTGTTCATTCAGTCACAGGCTTTTTGTATCCTTCAAAAAAACAGATAAATGGGAGCAGAAACCCCTGTGAAATGCAGTCTAAAAATGGCACATAACTGTGAGAGCAGAAGGAAAGCTTTCATTTGTGAGAAAACCTTTGCAACAATGTGGAAGTTGCTTTCTCAGTTTTCCTTTTTGAAGCTAGAAATCACATTCTGATAGACGAGTAACATTTTAACTTGAACTTGAAATCCAAAATGACTTGTATTCAGGTATGAATAAGAAGCTCTTGGACTGAGCAGGGCTGGATTAGGCAGGGCCACGCAAGGGCGGGGTTGGATCCTGCCTTTTTTTAAAATTTTGATATTTTGCTCATGATAGACTTTTGCACTAATTTTGATTTTTAAAACGATTACATTTAAGTCTGATTTATCTTGATGATGGAGTGTCTGGCCTCTCTTTGATTTTTTTTTTTTTTTGGGGGGGGTCAGTCTCACTATTGCCCAGGCTGGAGTTCAGTGGCACACTCACGGCCATTGCAGCCTTGACCTACTGGGCTCAAGCAATCCTTCTGCCTCAGCTTTCCAAGTAGCTGGAACCACAGGCGCATGCCACCACGCCTGGCTAATTTTTTGATTTATTGTAGAGACGAGGTCTTGCCAAGTTGCCCAGGCTTGTCTCAAGCCCCTGGGCTTAGGCAATACTTTTGCCTCTGCCTCCCAAAATGCTGGGATTACAGATGTGAGCCACCGTGCCAGGCTTCTTGAATTCTGTGCTCAGAGCCTCCCTCATCTCACCCCAGTCCTCACCCTGCTGCTGCACGCCATCTCTTGGGGCTGCCTCCACAAGCTACATTTCCTTCTGAGAGCAGATCTGTTGGGGACCTGGAAGGAGGTAACACCAGGCCCCTGAGGAGAGAAGTGTGGGCACCACAGAGTAGAGATGGCTGGGCAAGGAAGGCTGTGGCTCCTGAGGACAGCCTCATCCACTGGGCAGCTCTGCCCGGGGCTGCCACTGTTCCCCCTTCACCTTCTGATGAGCGGATAAGTCGGTTCAGGAACACAAAAAACTCTAGAGTAGGGTGAGTTATCTGTTATCTTTCAGTTGTAGGATTTGGAAATCCTTGTTTACTTTTTCACGCTTTTCTTTATTTTCTGTTTTCTATCATGAACATGTTACTGCATTTATGTATCAGAAAACAGCAAAGAGAAGACACTTATGCAGGGAATCGAATCATCCTCAACAGAGCAAAATAGTCTTACTGTTCCAGAGACCTGAGACGGACCAAGAGAACAACACGTGTACACAGCACATGGGTATTTGCCTGGACTAGTGCAGTAGCCTACTCACTACTCTCTCTGTCTCCACTCTTTTTTCCCTGTAGGCCACTCTCCACACTGCAGCCAGAGGGATCTTGTTACAATTTGAATTATAGCATGTAGTCCTTATACCCAAATCCTGTTGCAACTCCTCATCTTTCTCAGAGACAAAGTTCTTATAAAGTCCTACAAGGACTGCACCGATGGCCTCTCTGACCTCGTCACTTTCCACTCCCCACTCTGACCTCCCATGACGTCAGAGCTGAATTTCTAATAATACGAAGGTCCCCCAGGATCAAATACACATTTTTTGAGTCGGAGTCTCACTCTGTCACCCAGGCTGGAGTGCAGTGGAATGCTCATGGCCACCGCAGCCTCAACCTGCTGGGCTCAGGTGATCCTTCCATCTCAATCTTCCAAGTAGCTAGAACTACAGGCATGTGCCATCACAACCAACTAAATTTTCTTGATTTATTGTAGACACAAGGTCTCATCAAGTTGCCCAAGCTGGTCTCGAATCCCTGGGCTCAGGCAACCCTCTCACCTCAACCTCCCTAAGAGCTGGGATTACAGGCATGGGCCACCGCGCCCAGCCTAAATACACATTTTTAAAGGGAATTTTATTATCCTCATTCTATTCAGTGACTACATGCCTCAATCCCCAGAATAAGCATGAGATTGGAGATTAATTCATTTTACAAATATTTGCCAAGTACTTACCACGCATTGTTCTTCATGTGGTCACACAGCCTTAAACAATACATAGCAAAAGACCCTGCCCTCTAGGGGGTAGGCGGGCAATAGCAAATAAGGAAACAATACCACAGATCATGACAAGTGTTTTGAAAAACAAAGTAGTAGGACTGGGCGTGGGGGCTCACACCTGTTATCCCAACTCTTTGAGAGGCTGAGGCAGGAGGACTCCATGAGCCCAAGAGTTCCAGACCAGCCTGGGCAACATAGTGAGACCCCTATTTCTTGAAAAATTATTTTAAAAATTAACTGGATGTGGTAGCACAAGCCTGTAGCCTCAGTCACTCTGGAGGCTGAGGTGGAAGGATCACTTGATTCCAGGAGTTCGAGGTTACAGTGAGCTATGATCACACCACTGCACTACAGCCCGAGCGACAGGGTGAGACCCTGTCTCTAAAAGCAAAAATACTAAAACAAAAAAAAAATAGTGGAAGAGGGCTAGGGAATGATGGTGGGAGGAAAGGCAGCCATGCTCTTTTATGTAGACTGGCCAAAGAGCAGAGCCTATAGAAAGTGAGAGCGAGTTGCCTGACGTGATGATCAATGAGCAAGACAGATAAGTGCACAGGCCCTGAGGAAGACGGAGCCTCCTGTGTTTGAGCAGCGGTGATAGATGGGTGATATCATCACCTGATTTATTGTTTCCTTATTTGTCTATTGCCTGCCTCCACCCTAGAAAGCAGGGTCTTTTGCTATGTATTGTTTAAAGCTGTGTGACCACGTGGTGACAAATGTCTTGTAGGTACTTGGCAAATATTTTTCAATTGCATTAATTTAAATTGGATTCAATTGAATCCAGCTCCAAGATTCTATCAACAGTCTCCACGTGGGAGGTCAGAAGAGGAACTCATTCTTTCCAACCAGGGGATTGGGAGAAGTTTCCCAGGGGTGGGGCCAGGATGTGAACCTTGCAGGCCAGGAAGAACTAGGGCTGGAAAAGAAGAGCATGGGTGGAAAAGTGGACTGAGATGTCAGCATGATCAGAAGCCAGGTGGTTGGGGTGTGGGGCATGATTCCTTCTCATTGCAGGTACTTCAGGCTCCCAGACCGTCTTCCCACAACCCCCAGCACTTCCTTTATCTTCCTTCTGGAAAGATTTCCCCACAGCAGCACGCAGGAGCAGAGGGCCATCAGAATGCGCAATTTAAAAAGGCTCCCAGGAACTGGGTCCCGTGGCTCATGCCTGTAATCCCAGCATGTAGGGAGGTGGAGGCTGAGGTGGGAGGATCCCTTATTCTTTGAGGCCAGGTATTTGAGGCCAGCCTGGGCAATACAGTGAGACCTCGTGAAAGGAGGGACCCTGAGAAACTTAGAATAAACTTAGTTCACATTTTGCCTCATCATAGCCATTTTTGCTTAGACTGACAGGTTTTGGATCTAGCACAAGTTAGACATAGAGAAATTTCCAATAGGCAAGTTTTAGGAAGCGTTCGTTTTACTGCAAGCCAAACTGGCAGCTTACCCACCCCTTGGCAAATCTCCATCAGATGCAAGACAAGGACAGCCCAACCATTCAATTCATGGTTCAGCATAATAATCTCTAAGAAACTTTCAGGCCCCTTAGCTGGCTGAAGTCACAGAAATTATAATAAGTCTACCTTTTTGCTAATGAGCTTGTGAATTGGAAATGTCTGACAGGTCTCTTAAAGGAAAAACTCCTCCCCTTGTCTCCTCCCATCTAAGTTCACCACCATGGCAGCAATCATGTGACTAACCCACCCATCTGCCTGCTGTCCATCACCTGGCATCAGTAACTGGGCTTACCTGCCCCTTCGTGATAATGTGGAGCAGACCACCACCCAGTCACCTTAATGACCTTCCCCCATCCAAGGGAAGGATTAAAAGAACTCAACCATGGGGAACCAGCCGCCAATGCAGCCATTACCTGCTAAGCTATGGTGTGACCACGTGCTCTTTGAGCTATGGCCAGTCCATGTTTCCTGGCTTTGGCCCCCTTCCCTACCTTGGGGAGGTGAATCTCCTCTTTCTCTTTCTAATTTGGTTTTAAAATAAACTATATTTTCTAATCTAACTTCTGTGCATTTCTTGGCATCTTTCTCGTGGCACCAGATTGCACACCAGACACCCACACCCCGCAGTGGGCCTGACCTAACATTCTGGAGGTCCCTCTGGGAGAATGACCTAACACCTCATTTCTACAAAACTTTTTTTTTTAATCAGTTGGACATAGAGGCATGCCTGTAGTCCCAGCTACTTGGGGAAGCTGAGGTGGAAGGAACACTTGAGCCCAGAAGTTCAAGGCTATAGTCAGCCGTGATGGTGCCACTGCATTCCAGCCTGGGTGACCGAATAAGACCCTGTCTCTAAAGATAAAGAAAAAGAAAGCAGTCCAAGGACCCAATGGAGGATCTCACACATCTCCCCCACCCACCACCTCCCTCACCCCAAATGTCTTTATTTCAACTCCAGAGCCACAAAGCCAGAGAGACCTTATAAACTCAGCAAAGCCCGGGGAGGTGAGGGTGGGCACTAGGAGATTTACCAGCATGAATGACACTCAAAGATCCCAAGAGGCTAAGAAGAGTCAAGACATGAGAGTGAGGGGAAGGATCGTGAGTTATTACTAATACCCTGAGAGTCTGGGAGAAGCACGCCTTGGCCCTCCAGCAAACCTCCAGCAAACTCACAGACCACAAAAGGCATGTCATGTTCTCTGCCTGCAGTTGCCTCAGGCAGTTCAGCTGTTCAGGTCTTTCTGATTAATTTTTATAATGGGGAAATAAAATCATTATTTGACACCTGAGTTTTTTTCCTTGGGGGAAGGAGATAGGTAGATAAAATCTATGGAATAAGACATCATAGTGAAAAATGGGCAAAGAACCCACGTGACAGACATCTCCACTGTACAGATGAGGAAACTAAAGATAGTGACTTGCCAAAATTTTGTAGGCCAAGGCTCTGGGAATAGGAGTTTCTTATATTTCTCATGTTTGATTTGAAGTTGTTTATCTAAATGCACCAAGGTAGCTTTTTTGTTATTATTTCCATTAAGGAACTATCAGCATGATTAGATCTTGGTTGGATCATGCTGAAATTGCCCATAGACCTGCTAATTCAATGGGAGTGATGGGGGGGGGGGTGTATGAGGGATTAGGAGATCTTGAGTCATGCCCTGGTTAATTTAGCTGAGGGTGGGTGAGGGGCTGGAATATAAATTCTGAGTAAATTGTATTGTACAGGAGTGAGCACTTTGGGCAAATACACCAACTTGCTCCCTGATTCCATGTTATCAGACTAAACACCCATTTCTCCCAGCCCTCAGTCTCTTGTCTCTGACTGACCCCGAGAGGCCGACCAGAACACAAGATCACACTGCTAATAAGTGGTGAAGCCAGGACAAGTCACTATTAAGCCACAACTCAATCACTGAAGCATCTGGCTTCTACAAGAAATTCTTAAAATACAAATAACTGGCAAGGGTCTCAGGGGGCACTGCCCAAACTCATTTCTCCCCTGTCCCTGGGCCTCACCCCATTCACCAAAGAACAGGGATGAGTGAGTCCAGAGGGCTTTTCCTAACACCAAATATGTGGCATCTTTTCCAGCCAATTCTCCAACATCAACCAGGTATCCAACAACTTAATTCACTTCTGACACTAATTCCCCCGTTCATCCAGTCCCCACAGTTTTTGTGAGCTCAGTGCCACAAGACTGCTCCCCCTTCAGACATAACTAGTCACAAGTTCCAGGAGCCACTCACACTTCTGAATGACTGGCTACATACCTTGTGGGGTTCCACAACCACCTCAGTTTGATAATACAGTAGAATGACTCAAGAAGCACTTGGCTTACGGTTGCCAGCATAGAATAAAGGATACAACTTGGGAACAGCCCAAATGGAAGAGATGAATAGGACAGGATTGGGAGGACCAGGACTTGCAGGCCCTCTCCGGGCGCTGTCCTCCCAGCCCGTTCCTATGCTCGCCAAACTGGAGGCTCTGCAAACCCATTGTTTAGGGGTTTCATTGAGATTTCATTATGTTGGCATGAATGATTACATCATGGACCTTTGGTGACTGAATTCAATCTCAGGTCCCTTCCTCTCTTTTCCCTGAAGGTCAGGGTATGGGGCTGAAATGTCTAGCCCTCTAATAGACTGGTTGGTTTTTCAGATGACCAGTCTCCTCTTGAAGGTCAGGTCAAGAACCCTGCTTTGAGTCATCTCTTTAGCATGCCAAAGACAGTCAATGCCAAGAGTTTCAGGAGTTCTGTTCTGGAAGCAGAGAGCAAAGACCACATTTCTATTTAGCTTTATTCTACCACAGTGCGGTTCAAGGAAGGTACCAAGGCGAGGGACGGGCAATGACCGGGAACAGAGAGTCTCATAGATTGGCCCAGGACCTGGCAGAACTGTCTGATGAGCATTTGACATGATGATGTTTTTTTAAAGCTTAAAACATAATGATGAATGCTTATTTATTTATTTTTTATTTATAGAGACAGGTTCTCACTCTGCCCCCAAGCTGGAGTGCAACGGCACAATCATAGCTCACTGCAGCCTTGAATTCCTGGGCTTAAGTGATACTCCTGCCTCAGCCACCCAAAGCGCAGGGATTACAGGTCTGAGTCACCACACCCGGCCAATGATTAGATTTTCTGTCATGAAATGTCCCTGGAGTTAAAACTTCCTCACTTACCAAAAGAAATCCGGAGAGGCTTGATTCCATCCATCCTCCACCCCTGCTCCCTCAGCTCTGTCCACCAGCTTTCCCTCATTTTCTGCCCCCAGACCATAGAGGAGAGGTGAGCCGGGATTACCTGGGGAAAGGTCTTCTTCCACTGAGTGTCGTCTACCAGGGTGCCTAGGAGGACGAAAAGAGCTGCAGAGAGGCAGAGTTGGGTTATCCTTCTGACCCTAAGAGTTCCTCTGGAAACTTGGGGGCTGACACAGTTTTTCACAATCTAAACTAAGGGGTGGGAACAACGTGGAAGGGAGTGAGGAAGGGGAAGAGTTGGGGTCCATCCTGTTCGTTGCATAACCTCACCTGCCCAAGTGTCCTACTTCAGCCTTCCGGGGTCAAAATGCTTGGCCAGTGTGCTTCTCAAATGTTTATATACCAGTGAATCACCTAGGGGTCTTGTTGAAATGCAGATTCTGATTTGGCAGGTCTGGGAGTGAGGCCTGAGATGCTGTGTTTCCAGCAGGTGCTTCCCCAGTTTCCTCTGCTATACAAGGTCCTGCAAAACCCTACTTTGAGCAACAAGACATGAGAAAACTTCACCTGAGTAGATAGAGGAGGAGGAGGAATGGGCAGAGAGTGGACCCCTGAGGAACCTGGGTGATGTGGCAGAAGAGACAAGGCCAGGAAGAGGTGTCTCTCAGAGAACCCCATAATGTTTCTCTCCTTCAGATCTGCCTCTCTGCCTGAACCCCCACTTTTAGGTCACTTTTTTGCATCACCAGTGCTAGTCACTTGACTTATTTTGCAAACACTACCTCCCTCAGAAGATTAAGCGATTGAGTACATTTATTTTTTCTTGTTTTATTTGTTGTTGTTGAGTTGGAGTCTCACTCTGTCGTCTAGGTGGCAGTGCAGTGGCACACTCACAGCCACCCCAGCCTCGACCTGCTGGGCTCAGGCAATCCTTCCACCTCAGCTTTCCAAGTAGCTGGAACCACAGGCACACGCCACCATGCCCAGCTAAATTTTTGATTTATTGTAGAGAAGAGGTCTCATCATGTTGCCCAGGCTGGTCTCGAACCCGTGAGCTCAGGTAATCCTCTCGTCTCTGCCTCTCAAAGTACTGGGATTACAGGCATGGGTCACGGTGCCCAGCCCGACTGAGTACATTTTCAACACACTGTCCTGCACTATGCTGTGTGCAAAGTTAGCGAGGTTTGTCACTAGTGTCGCCCCACCCAGCTATCCTCAAGACCCTTCAGGCCTTGATGTGACCCACGAACAAGCACCCTTGAGAGAGAAACACTGAAAGCAAACTCAACTGGGCGTGCAGAGCACCACTGTGGTTAGGTCCACCTGACTATGAAACATTAGCGTTTCTGAGTGTCGCTTCCTTCACCTGTAAAATGGGGTTGTTTACAAAATCGACACCTATTTCTTAGGGTTGTTGTGAGGGGTGTTTGGAACGAATGAGTGAAGAGTGCTGAGTTCTGTGCCCCTAGACAGTAAATGCTCAATAATTCAGGTTTTTGCTAACATCATTATTACACCCAAATCCTAAGGGGAAAGTTTGAGTCCAATCTCAGGTCCGATTAAGGGCTCCTCCCCCTTTGCCTCCCAGGCCAGATATAGGAACAGGAGGAAGCGGGGGTCACGGTGAGGATCAGGTATTAAGAAGCGGGGACCCCACCTATGCCCCTCCTCTGAGCCCAGGACTGCCTCAGAACTTCTTCCCTCCCAGCCGCCACTGAATCAGCCACAAATGGAAAGGATGGGACTCGTGCCAAAGACGGGTAACGGTGCCCTAGAGAAGAGGTGCGGCCTGCCCAAGCCCATGCTAGCCTGCAGTGGAGGCAAGGATACTGAGGATCCCACGAAAGTTGATGCAACCAGAGTGCTCCTCGCACTCAGGGCTTCAGAAACTGCCATTCCCATATTCGACCACAGGGAGGCGGCAAACCCCCAGATTGGGCCGCGCGTTCAGGCGGCGCGGAACCCAGATCTCCGACCCACAGCAGCCGCGAGAATCCTGGAATTCTGAGGGTCAGATGCCCCGGGGTTGCCCTGGGAACTGCAAACCGAAAGCATCTGCCCGCAGCCCTGAGTGCTCGGGGCTGGTCCTATGACCTGGCTGGAAATCTTGGGCCCTTGGCGAAGAGGGATAGGGAAGGAGTGCGTGTTTGCCCGCAAAGCCTGCAGCTCGCGCCCGCTTGAAATTCCATTTCGCTGGGTCGGGGATGGTGACACCCTGAGTAATCCGAAGAGCCTGCTGGGCCAAGGTGCATCCTGCCCCACCTTCTTGAAGCAGCTTCCTGTTACTGAAAAATGGAAACGACAATGCCATTCAGAGGCTGTTGTGGGATCAAAGCAGAAAATCATTTTGCAAACTGTAGAGAACACTGGAAATGTAACAAATTAGGTGTTCTTTTTAACTTTTTAATATTCTCTTTTTTTGTGGAGAAAGAGGTAGGAAAATTCTGGAGATACAGTAATAAACAAAATATACCAGGTGTCTTACAAAATCCCTTCCTGTGCTTCTTTTTAAAATTGATTTGTGTTTTATTTCCATTCTTAGCTGCTTTATATTTTGCTTAATTTTGAAATTGCTCATTCTCAATGCTACAGCTAGTGTGATCTTATAAAAAAAAAAAGCAAATATGATCTATCACTACATGGAATGAGTGGATGAACGCCACAAACATACTGAGTTTTAAAACCCAGATAGAAGACTGTACCCATTGTATGACTTCATCGATAAAGTACAAAAGCAGGCAAATAGTCAAATAATAGTTACTCTGGGAGAGTAAGGGGAGGGGGTGTTCTTAGGGTGCGGGTAATATTCTATAAAATTCACTGAGTTATACCTTTATGTACTCCTTTCTATGTACATATTACATTATATGCCAGTAAAAAGTAAATACTGAGCGGTGGGAAGAAAGAGAAATTGATCGTGTCTCCAGCTACCTGAAAGCGCTCGGTGGATTCTGATTTTTCTTTATGTGAAATCTCTACTCATTTCACCTGGAACACCTGGTGTCCCCGGCTTCCTCACCACTGGACTCACTATGGCTATACCAGTCCTCTTTCAGTCCCTTGTGTCACCCTCTCCTATATGGACCAGCTCTGACCACAGAGGAGCCACCTGGGAACCCTCCATCCCTGGGAGCTCTGCCCCAGCTCAGAGCTGTTCCCTCCACCTGGAATTTCTTCCCTCTACCTTCCTGCCAGCGGATTCTGCTCAGCCTAAAGGTCACTTCCTCACAGAGGTTGTCCCTGAGCCCCCATCTAAATTGTACCCCATTATTTCTCTCTGAGCACCCTATTTTCACCTGTTTATTTTTACTTTTATAAATTGCTACTAGGGATATTTAAAGTTCTGTTTGTGACTCTTATTATATTTTTGTTCCATAGCAAAGAGGTGAGAGATTGTGCTTTTGTTTGTACTATTCAGTGTAGTTTAATCTTTAAAAATAAGTCTGATTATTCCTATAAAACAATAAACTCATTATTCCAACATAAAATAAACAGACCAACGGACAAAGGGCTATGTTTTCTCTCTTGGGATGTTGAGACAACAAGCTGGTAGGTTCTGGAGGGAAAACAATAATAAGAGAATGGTGAATAACGGTTTTCCCTTAGGGACCATGTTGTCCAGCCCACCTGTTTCACAGAGAGGGAAACTGAGACCCCAAAGAGTGGCTTATCAGTCTAAGGTCGCATGGATTCAAGTGTGTAGTCGATGAGGCTGAAGACTGGCATTCCAGAAGAGTCAGTGGTACTGACTTAGGGGACTGACTCAGGAACTCCCAGGAGCTCCTCCCAGGCCAGTGACACCACCTACAGACAAGAAGTCCAGTTCATCTGGGCTCATCCTCCTTGCTCAAGGTGCTTCCTCTTCCAAGAAATAAAAAACAAGACACTTCCCTCGGCCAGAGGAGTAGGGCCCCTTCCCCATTAGCTGCAGGCCCAAGTTCCAGGATCCTGGCCCTGGCCCGGAACTCTCAGCCACTGGCACCATGGAGCTCTATAGCTTCCTTGCCCTCACCATCTGCCCGGTGGCATAGCCAGCTCAGAAAAGACCTCAGGTGAGCTGAGGTGGCAGAAAAGAGGATCCCCGAGACCCATAGCCTATGGGAAGGGGCTGGCTGCGACCGGCCACCTGCTCCCTTCTCCCTCAGGAGGGACCCAGTGTTCAGATATTAAAAGGGGCTTGCCTGTGGTCACCAGCCCGGCTGGGGGAAGATCTGGGGCCAGACCTCACAAATATCTATTAATATTTGGTTTAGTTAAGTCTTCACCAAATTTTAATTTTCATTATAAACACATTACATATTTTTGTTTTAGAAAGACAAGCAATACGTAAATGTGTTAAGTTTTAAAAAAGTGGGTCCCTCCCTTTTACACAGCCCCAGCAATCCCACTCCCCAGAGATATCTATTGTTAGACTGCTTTGGAAAGAAAACACATTTTCACACTACTCTAGAAAGTTCTCAAACTTGGTTATACATGGATGTCACCTGGAAACTGTGAGTCCCACCCCTCCAGGATTCTGACTTAATTGGTCTGGAGTGAAGTCTGGGCATCAAGATTTTTTAAGTTCTCCAGGTGATTCTAATATGCCACTAAGGCCGAGTATTTCTTTTGGAAAGCAATTGCTAATGGAAGGTTTCATAATCCCTTTCTAGAGTGGCCCCTTCCTCTTCTTGGATTAAGGACTTCCCAGTATATCCAGCATGGCCAGAGTCCCATCCATTGAGGATTCACAGAATGGTAAGGCGGGGCTATGTTGCCCTAGGTGCTTATTGGTCTACGGGATGCTGTCCTTATCAGGGAAGATGTACTTATCAAAATGGTGTTTGTTGCATCCCACAAGGGGACACATTGGGTTCCTGAGTTCCCACAATTAATAGTTGAGGAATGTGTGTATGTGTGCACGCATTTTAATAAACCACTTTGCAAGCCAGGTGTGGTGGTTCACGCCTATAATTCCAACACTTGGGAGGCAGAGGCAAGAAGTTTGCCTGAGCTCAGGGGTTTGAAACCAGCCTGAGCAACATGGCGGGACCTCGTCTCTACAATAAATCAAAAAATTAGCCGGGCATGGTGGTGCATGTCTGTGGTTCTAGCTACTTGAAAGGCTGAGGCAGAAGGATCACCTGTGCCCAGCAGGTCAAGGCTGTGGTGGCCGTGCTCACTAACACTCTCCCTTCACACATCCATCGTCCTGTGACCTTTGTATCTCTTTCTGTTTCTGTAAAAGGACTCATCGGGAGTTTATGGATAAAATAAACCGAATAAAACAAACCACTTTGTGTGATAACCAGATCCAGATGTGAAAGGAATTAAAATAAGTGATTCAGTAAAAGAGATGAATTTCTTTATTTGCTGATTACCCATGGATATTAGTTTTTTTAAATGCAAATGCCTTTTTCCTACTTATAAAAATGATACTTGTTCACTGTCATTCAAGTAATGCTAAAAATCATTTTTAGAAAATAAAAATCACCTGAAATTATACTAGCCAGATGTAACTACTCTAAATATATTGGGGAACAACCTTCAAGTCATCGTTCTATGACTTTACACATATATTTTTTATCAGTAGGACCTTTTTTCGTAATTTGATATTTTTTCAACAAATTTGTGAACAGCTCTCCATACTGATGCGTGTAGCTCAACATTTCACTTTGCAGTAACTGCACAGTAGCACATCAATCTCCTGTTGGTGAACACTGATATTTTCCCCCTTTTTTTGCAAGTGTGAAAAAGGCTACAACTAATATCCTGATTTCAGGTTGTGAGAGACAACAGTTTGCAGAATCTGGGATTTGGAATTGGATCTGGATCAGGCCCCAATTTACAGTGTATGGGGCCTTTTATGATTTTTGGAAAATTATTAAACCAGTTCCTTCATTTGGGAAGTGAGAATAGTAAGACCCTCTCCAAAGGGTAGTTTAAATCATGCAAAGTCTGGCAAACACTAAGGACAGTGCCTGGTATAGAACAGATAAAGCAGCAGTAAAAAAAAAAAATACTAATCAGTTAATTAAAAGGACACGTTAGGCCAGGCTCGGTGGCTCAGCCTGTAATCCCGCGCTTTGGGAGGCTGAGGTGAGTGGATTGCCTGAGCCCGCGGGTTCGAGAACCGCCTGGGCAACTTGGCGAGACCTCATCTCTACAATAAATAAAAAATTAGCCGGGCGTGGTAGCGCGCGCCTGTAGTTCCAGCTACCTGGAAGGCTGAGGCGGAAGGATCGCCGGAGCCCAGTAGGTCAAGACTGCAGTGGCCAGGAGCGGCCACTGCACTCCAGTCTGAGTGACAGAGTGAGACTCCAACTCAAAAAAATAAATTAATTAATTAATTTAATTAAAAAAATACAAAGGACATGCAAATAACAATCCTTGCCCTTCCTTAACCCTGCAGCCAATCTCAGACAAGAAGTTCCCCAGAGATGGCTCAAACTACCCCTATCCTGTAACCTGCTCCCTGCTTTGGGAGTCCCTGCAAAGGCCGTTTCAATGAGTGTGAACATGTTTCCATGGTGGTTGTTGGGACAATGCCAACAATTACGAGACAACAGAGATCTGGTTGAGGATCTGCAAGCTCCCAATGAGTCCTCTTACAGAAACAGAGAAACAGAGGTGACAGGACGATGGATGTGTGAAGGGAGAGTGTTAGGATAGTGGTAGTGGCGCAGGTGACGGTGTTAATGTGGGAGTGGGTGACAATGGAGATGAGGAGATAAGAAACACGTTACCAAGGGTTGAGGTGATGGTGAGGAGGAGGGTGCTGCAAGTGTGGGTCCCAAGGCTGTGGTTGGTGGTGGGTGGGTGTAAAGATGAATGTAACATCAGCTCTTCTAGTCAGGCCTTTTAGAATATGTGGTGGTGGCAGCCACAAAGGTGAAGATAGCAGTGTAAGCTTCGCAGAGGATGGTCACGTTGACAGAGATGATGAAAGTAATTGTGATTGTGACCACAGGGAGGTGTGAGAAACGAGGAAGCCCACAGGGTGGCAGGTATGGAAGGGGTTGGGTGAGCAAGCCAGCTTGATGGCTGTCGCTCCAGGTCACCAACAGGCCAGCCAGAAGGGCGCCAACTGTCCTCTCCATTACAGAGTCCAGGGTACGGAGCAGCTGAGGACGATGCCTGCCCAGTCCCAGACCTTGGCGAAACCGACTCTGCCGCCATTCCTATGCTGAGGCCCTGTTCTGAACCCACCCTATAACCCTCCAGGACTGGCTCAATACATCATTCGAAGCTGACATCCCTGAAGCCTTCCCACAAGGACACTGGGCCAGTACTGGAAAAGCTGCCACAGCTCTCAGGGGCAAGAAGCAGGTGAACAAACCTGCCTCATCCTCACCCCTACCTCATTTGGGCTTTCTCCTGTGCCTCCAGAATCAAGATGAGGACAAAGGACACCCCTCATCACCAGGGGGTCCTCCAGGGAAGCCAGGCTGAAATCCAGGGATCTTGTACGTCTGTCCCCAGAACCTGGCCTACTGCTTGTTCCCACCTGGAATTCCACTCCAGGCCCTGCAAGGCTTTTTGATCTTCCTAAACTGAAATTCTGTTCCCAATAAACAATAACTGTCCATTCTGAATCCATCCTCACTCCTAGAAACCACCGTTCTACTTTCTGTCTCTATGGGTTTGACTCTGCTATGTACCTCAGATAAATGGAGCCACACAGGATTTGTCCTTCCATGACTGGCTTATTCCACTCAGCTCAGTGTCCTCCAGGTTCATCTACATTGTAACACGTGTCGGAATTTCCTTCCTCTTTAAGGCTGCACAGTAGGCCATTGTTACCATTTTTTGAAAGTCAGGTGGGGTCTGCCCTGACCACTGCATCCAGCTGCCCCCATAACCCTCTCCTCCTGTCTTACATCTGGTACAACTCTTTCCCTTACCTACAGGGAAACTGCTGCCCAAGGTGACACGGTAATACTAGAAGCCAGAAGTGGGGACCCCCAGACTAGTGCATTTCCATGACACCCCTGTCCTTGGTGTGCCACTGGTGTCCTTGGGGTGCCCTTTCTACTCCTATACTCTTCAGATGCCCTGACATCCCTCCAGTTGGCCGGGGGCTAATCTAGATCTTGTAGCATTATGTCAGGAATAACATGCCAAGTAGTCAACGTTTCCTGAGGTTTAAAGTGGATATCCAAAGTGAATGTACCTAGACCTTGCACTCTGTCCAACTTTTGAAACGCTTACATTAAACAGGCATACACGTGTCTTTTTTTTTTTTTTTTTTATTTGGAGTCTCACTCTGTCATCCAGACTGGAGTGCAATGGCCGCTCCCGGCCACCGCAACCTCGACCTGCTGGGCTCCAGCGATCCTTCCATCTCAGCCTTCCAAGTAGCTGGAACTACAGGCGCGCGCTACCACGCCCGGCTAATTTTTGATTTATTGTAAAAATGAGGGCTCGCCAAGTTGCCCAGGCGGGTCTCGAACCCGCGGGCTCAGGCAATCCTCACCTCGGCCTCCCAAAGTGCTGGGATTACAGGCTGGGCCACCGAGCCTGGCCCACATGTGTTTTTTTTTAAAGCAATGTAAAGTTCACGTGGTAGTTCAGGTGGATTTAAGAAATGAGACAAGAGGAACTAAGCACCTGTTATGTGCCAAGTCAGCCCAGAAGAATGAACGAGCCCTAGCCTTGGGCTCCTTGGGTCACAGAATTTTCCCAATGCATTTTGGGGACGTGTTTATCCATCTCTGCCTCTGTAATCTATGAGTGGGGCAGGGACCATGTCAAATGCATCTTTTGCAAAGGACGTAACATATAGTGAGCACTTACAGGGTGTGCTGAATGAATAATTAGTGAATTATTGAATGCATGGTTTAATTGAATCCAATAGTTAGTCCTGTGGGCTCTACCTCCACCATTTATTCCAAACCCAACCAACTTTTTACCACCTCCACTGAAACCACTCCAATGCCCTCTGACTTTATCTTTGCTTGCTCTTATTATTATTATTTATTAATAATAATAATTCCTTCCTTCCCTCCTGCTCCCTTCCTTCCTTTTATTTTTAATTGGCATGTAATAAATGTACCTATTTATGGGGTACAGTGTGATATTTTGATGCATACATATATACAATATATAATGCTCAAATCATGGTAATTAGCTTATCTATCATCTCAAACATTTATTATTTATTTGTGTTGGAAACGCATTTATTTGAAAATATACGATACGTTATTGTTAATTATAGTCACCTTATAGTGTCAGAGAACACTGGAACTTTTCCCTCCTAACTAGCTGTACATTTGTATCTGTTAAGCAAACATTGGCTATACCTCTCTCCCCTCTCCCCCCACCTCTAGTAACTGCCATTCTATTCTCTACTTCTATGAGACCAACTTTTTTAGCCTCCACATGTGAGAGACATTATAGTATTTATCATTCTGTGCCTGGCTTATTTTATGTAACATAGTGTCCTCCAGCTTATCCATGTTGCCACAAATGACAGGATTTCATTATACATATATATATATATATATTTTTTTTTTTTTAACTTAAAAAATATAAAGAATGGGTCTTGCTAACGTTGCCCAGGCTGGTCTTGAACACCTGGGCTCAAGCAATTCTCCTGTCTTAGCCTCCTAAAGTGCTGAGATTACAGGTGTGAGCCACTGTGCCCAGCCAGGATTTCTTTTCTTTTCTTTTCTTTTTTTTGTATAGCTAAATAGTATTTCATTGTGTATATATACACCACATATTTTAAGTCAGTTTATTCATTGATGGACACCTAGTTTAATTCTATATTTTGGCTATTGAGAATAGTACTGTAATAAACATGGAAGTGCAGATACCTCTTCAACATACTGATTTCACTTCCTTGGGATATATACCCAGCAGTGGCATTGCTGACATGGTAGTTCCATATTTAGTTGAGTAATCGCCATGCATGAACCAATGAGAGTGGATCACCATGCAAGAATTATTAAGCCAATTCTGTGATTTTGTGCATTAGATATCCAATGAAAAGTATAAAAACAAACACACAAAGAAATAAAAATCAGACGCCGTTACTCCTTATCTTTCCATCCATGTAGAATAAAACCTAGAGCCCTTGCCTCCAAGCTCTCCTCCATCTGGCCTCTCTTGACTTTTCCAAGCTTGTATCCCACTGCCTGTCACCTCCTTCCCTCAGCTCCAGCTATACAGACCTTCTTGTTTTCCCACCACGCTAAGCATAATGATGCAGGATCTTTGCACTTGTTCCCTCTGACTGCAAGGCCCTTCTCTGGTGTTTCATGTGACTTTCTCCTACATTTTACTCAGGTCCCTGCTATTTGTTGCCTCCTCAGAGGTCTTTCCTGATCATCAGTTTCATGTTCACCCTGCTTTACTTTTCTGCAAGGAACACAGCACTGCCTGCAATTACACTGTGCTTTTATTAAAGTGGATTTGCCTTTATTGTCTTCCCTGCTAAACTATAAGCATCATAAGGATAGAGGTTTCTTGTTCACTGCTGGGCCCTGAGTGCCTAGAATAGTGCTTGGCCCATGGTAGATGCTAGATAAATATTTGTTGAATGGCCAGCCTGGGCAACATAGCAAGATCTCATCTCTACAAAAAAATAAAAAAAATTAGCAGGTGTGGTAGTACATGCCTGTAGTCCCAGCTACTTGGAAGGATGACAAAGAAGGATCACCTGAGTCTAGAAGGTCAAAGCTGCAGTGAGCCGTGATTATGCCACTGCACTCCAGCCTGGGTGACAGAGTAAGACCCTGACTTAAAAAAGAAAAAAAAATTTTTTTCAGTGAGTGGATAGATAATTGACAGAAAGATGAGTCTCAGGGTGGGTGAATAAATGAAAACATGAACAAATATGAGTGACTAAACAAGTTCAAATGAAGATATGACCTGTAGGAGTGGGAATGGTCAACAGAGGCTTCATGGAAGGATCTAGCTCAGGGACAAACAGGGAGGTACTAAAGAAACAGCAAGGAAAATGTAAGGCAATAAGACAAGAGTGAGTAGACCAGAGCTGCAACTGAACCTGCCCCTTCCTCCGTCTTCCCAGCAGCCCTTGTTCAAGGCAGGGCCCAACATCTCACCCCTGCATCAGTGTAACAACTGTCCCTCCACTGCAGATGGCACCTCTCCAGATCCTGGTTATTGGGTATGGGAAGGGGTCGCGTGCTGGCTGCCCTGCTACTACCCCTGAGCCTTCTAAGAGCACCTGGCAGGTAAATCCTAAAGGCTCCCTGCAGGGCATTGTTGTCAGGCCCACCTGACACTCAAGCCAGCTCTTTCTAAGCCTCCTTCTGATGGGTTGAGTCTCCCAGCTCAGAAAGTTCCCATCCATCCTCGTTGGTCTAGCCCAGGGGTCCTCAAACTTTTAAAACAAGGGGCCAGTTCACTGTCCCTCAGACCGTTGGAGGGGCGGACTATAGTTT